>NC_051095.1:16691955-16891955 GCF_901709675.1 Syngnathus acus | reverse complement strand
GGGAGATTATTTTTAAATGTGCATCACCGTCCACACCCATCTTTAATAGCAGATCTTTGTTACCTGAGGCATGCTGTGCACTCTCAGCAGTAGACTGAGTGGGTCGCAGACTTTGATGCACTGTTAGTGATCCAATTTTGAATAAAAATCCAAGCACAGCATCCCTGATTTCATATTGAGGTGTTTCCTTGGCTCTCAGCTCATCCATCTTATTGTTGCGTGACCACACATTGGCTAGCAGCAAACTAGGTAGTGTGGTCAGGTAACTGTAGCCCTTAGATTAGGATATGTCTGCTGATAGCTACTTTGTAATCTTTTGCTTGGTTCTTTAGCAGGATACTAGTTTTTGTTGCTGGAGTTCCGGGCACAGCAGAAAGCTAAAGTCCAGGAAGTCCAAAGAAAGCTTATGGTGCGCTTTTCCAATATCCAGAAGCACTTCTATATCATAAGTTATCTACTAGCACCAAAATATAGATGGACATAACAGATGAAAAACAAGAACAAAGGTTCATTAAAATATGTTCCTCCTACATCATATCTTTATGTTAACATGTTTAGAGGTTTTTACACTAGGATACCCTGTTCAACTGCTTGGGAAGGATGAACTATTAACAATACAATTCAGTAAGCGTTTGTGCAGTACATTATGCTGTGGTTGGTCAATAGAACGAACAGTGCAAGTATTTACAAGATAGCTTAAAGACTAATAAAAAGGCAAAGGGAAGGTATAAGTATTGCAAAGCCAGTTGATAGTCATTTGGAGTGGATTGGACCAAGAATAAGTTTTTATTTAGTGACATATTTTCAGGATTGCCAGTGTACATTATTTGGTCAGCTGCAGTGGCACTCTACTTGAAAGCACAATCACTTCAAAACGATCGCTTTAACTATGTGACCTTGAAGGAGCACACCAGTGTAGGTGGTGTTTCTACCCGACCGAGTAAAAGCCCCTAGGGTCACCGTGTAGCTCAAGCGAGCCAACGTGACAGCATTTTTTTGTGAAGCAGCACACACTTTGTGTAAGGTTGAAATATGCCTTAAAATCAAGATGTTGAACTCTATTAATAGATCATTACAAATTTAAGAGTAACTGTTAAAATTCAATTATTGATTTATAATGTATGAATGATGACATCACGGTGGAAAACTGATTAGCACGTCCACATCAAGGTCCTAAGGTGCAGGGTCGTATTTTGGCTCCGGCCTTCCTGTGTGGAGTTTGCCTGTTCTCCCTGTGCCTGCGTAGACTTCCTCCGTACACTCCGGAGTGGGAGGACGCTCCAATCTTGTAAGACAAAGCACTCTGGTTACATACACATATCATTTGGTTGACGTTAAGCCACACGTGTAATTGGATGCCCTCGAGTGACCTGTGCAAACTTTTTTTGTCTCAGAAAGTTCTTTGGGACACCAAAACGGGGAACTGGAAATTAACATTTTTAATAATTTTCGGAGAACTGATGTTTTAACACAGTTTCAGAACATTCAGAGATATTCTCCTCTTTTATATACATTCTATCCTCGTTTGGGTCATGTATAAATTTGCCCCAATCCCAGTTGACTTTGGTCACACGCGCTTTCAATTTCGTGTGTTTAAGAAGCATGTTTTTGGGGTGTATGGGGGTTATTTAAGTTGCTCAGTAAATGTAAGCAGAGTGTTCTAAACTATGCAAGGCTTTAAAGTAGATAGAGAGACAGTCAAACAAGAGAAGCGATTGGCTCTGAATCAGAATTAGGTGATTCGACCTGCAGTGAAAAGTAAAAATAGCCCATGACAGGCTGCTCTCGTTGTATTGTGAAAGGAACTTTTAGAAACTCCACCCATTATCTTTCCATATTTTTTTGCTTTTCAGCCTTGCATCAGATTGTGTCGAGCATATTTTGCAGGAATTTATGTCATGCCTGGATTAGGCAAGCTGCCTCTTTGAACCACTACTTTATCAATCACTCAAAAGACTATACAGAAAACATTGAAGGAGATTTCTGTCAAAGATGGACTTGGTCATCTACAGTTGGACTTGAAACTATGAGGTGTCCTTTGATGGGAACATCCGCAATGGAATAGGAAGAACCGTTCTCTATCAACTTGTGATTGGACGGACTACTACACCCCTACTCAAATGTGCTCTTTCACTTTTGCTTGTCCTCCTTTTGCACATCGGAAGCACTTTTATGTATGCTGACTGACAGAGTCATTAGTTTGAGTCAGATCACACAAAAAGAAGCCCAAGTAATACTTGAAATGTACTGCAGCTACAAAGCCAGAAGTGTCAAGACCTTTCAGAAACACTATGTTCCTCACACCATTCTGATTAATATTTCTAAAGTGTAACTTTTGCAAATGCGCTCGTCAATCCTCCAGCACTTTAACACTTCAGTCTAGATTTTATTTATGTTTTCAGAGTGGCTCCTGAACCAATAAAAAACAAAAAGCTTTTGTGGCGTCAAATTGCGAGCAAATCCTCTCAGCTAAATCCAGACCTAAACTGGTTCTGTCATTTAGGAAATATCACCTGAGTTTATTTTGTTGAATTATGAACATGTTGCAAGGGTGGCTCTAGATTTCACCAGGGAAAGAAATTCTCAAGAGGGTTGATTAATGAAGAATCTATAGCTCTTCCCCAGAAGGCAGATGGATTAATTGTCATGCTTGCACAAAAAATTCCGCTGTGCCACACAAGCCTTTGTTATCTCCATCACAAGTGCAAGAAAGATGATTTGTTCCTTTCTTTTTGACAGATTAATCAAGTGTGTCCCTAATAAAACAAAGACTGCCCTCTACCCTTATTGATCAGAATGAATGGAGTGGGCATGCTCCTTTTGAGCCTCACTATATTTATTTTCATCTCATCAGACTATTATTTCTGCCCTTTTTATCTTTCTGCTCTGGAGGCTATCGATCAGATAATGTTCCCCATCTTTAAATTTGATTCATATTATAGTTGTGTTCATGGATTGCGCCCTTTTAATCGGCTGTACAGTGTTGCCTCAGATCAGATAAATTAACATATAATTGTTTTTTCTAAGATAAATGGAATTTATTACCATTAGCTAGCGACCAGTCCCGGGCTAGGATTTGATTATGAAACAGCTTTAACAACATGATAAAAAAGAATACATAAATGAATAACATTTATCTCCAGGTTGGAATCATGCCTTTGGCCTGTCTGAGTGCAGTTTGCATGGCTTTTCAGCGGGTGCTCCAGTTCCTTCCAACATTCCACAAACATGCATGGTAGTTCAAATAAAGACTCCAAATCGCCCATAGGTATGGCTATGCGCCCGAGCGGCTGTTTGTCTACACTAGTCTGTAAATGATGTGCCTTTGACTTGGGACCCTTCCAGGATGTAGTTCTACTCTTGCCTAAAGCCAGCAGGACTTGGCTTCTGCTCTTCCACAGCCTGAATGAGGACAAACACTATAAATAGAAAGTGGAAGAATGAATCAACAATTTATAAAGCAGTAAATTTGATGTATTTAAGTTTTTGTGTATCTTTATATCAATGTAATTGTTTTGCACTTCAGCAGGTTACTATAGGCCAGTGCTTATTTTCTGCAGGAAGAATAAAATATTTCACTCTTATCGATTTTAGTAAACTTAAACTGTTCTCAAGAAGGATTTTCAAGTAATCATACCCTATAGTATTTAATTTTTACTTTCTCGGTCCTTTTTCTTGCTTTTAATGTTAGATGTGATTGTTGCTGGGAGGCATAGAGGGCCTCTTGTGACGCACACTCTCTGCTCCCAAGGGGTGGGAAGCAAGCAGTCTCAGCTCGGTTAAAAATGGACCTAACAAGCATTAGCCTAGATGGGCTTTTAATGGGTATACACACATATCAAGATTCTATACCTGCGTCTACAAGGAGAAGATGAAGGGGTCTGTGTGGGTGGCTCCAATTTGTAGAAACCAGCAACTTGGATGAGAGAGATCATTTTGCAGTTAGATGTTGTTGAATGCGACTGAGGATTTTTGTCCAAAGTCATCATTTTTATTTGGGAATTTCATTATAATTAATATTAGTAGTAGGAATATTAGTGGTGTTTTGAGAAGATATCTGAAGATTGTGTTGTCGTTGTTGTGAATGACGTTCATGAAAGCTGAAATTGTTTTCAAAATGTTGCATTTTCAAATCAGCTTCATAGTTATACTGATTTTCCTTCTGTGCCAGCTTTGTGTTTGCAGATATTGATAGTACCGTACTAAAATAGTGGGAGCTGTACACACCTCTCACCACATTCTCAGTTGTGATTCTATCCACATTCTATCGTAACATGAAACATACTTATAAGTGACCATTAAGCTTGATTGCTGCAATAATGGAGAACCTACTGAAAGAGTCGGGCTTTTTTGGCTTCTTAAGAACTACAGTATTGTTCCATGATAATTGTGTGGAAACATGTTTGAATTACAGTATAAATTTTCTATGTTCATATAATCAAACTGGAAGATTTTGCTTTGCTTTTTTCCAGTGGGGTAGCCTTCATGCTAACACCCGACCCTGGCGGAGCTGGATCATGAGATATTTGTATCAAATTAAATATGAATGATTCATGACCCCTTCCAAAATGGATTAAAACAACAATGGTTAATCTTTTAATTGGCTTCATCTGCTTCCAGTTCATTTCTGATTTAACTACCATAAAGCTTCAAATGCTGTTTATTAGTGATTTGGCAGCATTTCTTTGGAACATCTCCAAACCAGACATCGTGTTTATTTACATAAACACTGTAGAGTGGCTCAGCAGCTGGTGTAAATTGTAAGAAGAAAAATGAGCTCAAGTCCTTTTAAAGTAAGTAGAGTAAATGTCCTGTCAATTCAAAAACAATGCTTTCATCTCATAAACTTGAAAAATTATGCTTTTATGTGAGGACAGAGAGATTGAAACATGAATAATTTTAAATCAATTCATGGCCATCTGTCTTCGCCGGCTCACATATTTGCTACAAATATCAGAAAAACAATATCAAGGCATCTTTTAAGCGTCAATGAGGTCTGTAAAAGGTCTCTAATTAGATGCTTCCTCACTTTTTAATGGACTTAATTGTGATGATGAAGTGTGTTAGAGGCCAAGGTAACAAATGAACAAACGAAAGATTTGGATTAATCAGTGCAAAGGAGAAGGCAACGACATTATCGTGATTGATGTGATGGCTGTGTGTCTGACAGCAGCAGACATGCATGGAACCGCAATAGACGTTTGATTAATATCATACATTCTCAGGCGAGGGTTAAATAAGAAATTTAAGATGGTTGCATCATTTCTCATTGGTTTCCCTTCTATCTATGCCCTCAGGTTGAGCACAGGTGTCAGTTGAAGCATTATTTAACCTAAAAAGAACATTTAGACAAGTCTTGAGGATCTTTGCTAAAAGTCCTTTTGTTTTTAATATGTTTGCCCAAAGTTAGTAAATGAACTTTTTCAGTAATTTGCAATTAAACCTTCCGTTTGGATGTGTTTTCTCTCAGAATGTCGAGACATCTTGTTGCCAATGATGCTGCGTGAGCTGAGCAGAGCTTTGGTCACCATGGCGGACGGGCCTCATGATGAGAGGAGAAAAAGTCTAGAGTTGCTCAACAACATTCTGGAGGTCCTGAGCAAAGACAATGTGGTGAGCCACCTACACAAACACTGCAAACATATAATTTGATGAGATCCAGCACCCGGGCGACATTTAGTACACTTTGCTCTACCTACTGTTCTAAGAGGGACAAGAAAAGTTTGGTCCATGAATTGACCAGTAAATAACCTTCTCCAATTATGGTTGGCATTTAAAATTTCCTCTTCATTATGCTGCTCTCATTTTGAGACCAAAACGACACCTAACAACTGATCAAACTGGATGTTCTCAGAAGGAAGTAGCCACTGAGGTTAGAGTCAAAATGTAGAATAGCACTACAGACTGGAAGAGTCACAGAAAAAACATGGAAGGGACATTCTTCAACACCTGTTAACTTCACCTATAGTTTATAGTCCATTTTTGGGTCTAGACATTTCACCTGAAAGAGTTATTGTTGGAGAAGAACATTTAAAATGTTTTACAATCAACCCTTTGAGTGCCAAAGTAGCAAAACTGCACCTTTTGGATTAGAGTGACATCAAAACTGAGTATTTTATTTGAAATTCTGATGCCTAAAGGGTTAAGACTATCAACCCCAATCTTTTTCTGAACACAATGGGGAAGAAAATCACTCTCACTACACCTAACACCACAGAACCTTGTAATTGGTCATGATATCTTAAAGACATCCAATAATCTGGCCTTTGCTTACTTTGATTGGGAAGGCAATTCAGGCTCAAACAAAATTGTGTGATTATCAGAGCGTTTGTGCGTAAAAGGAATAAAAGGTTGTTCATAATTCGAGAGGTGGTCGTTTAGTCGGTTATCAGGTTCACACCAAAATGACAAATGATTAACCCTATAGTTTGTTGTAGAGGGTTCATGTGTCCACCAAGAAAGACACCATTAAGTAACACACACATCTGAAGGTGGATTTTATTTTCACATTTGGATGTAACAGTTGCTTGAAATTGAAGTCACTGCATGAGCACCCGGAACTAGCAAAACTCTTCTTGTCCTTTGTTCATCAGCATCATTAGCTCTGTTTAACCTCACCGCTCAGCAACGCACCCGAGGACTTTCTGTCCTTAATCATCAAGTCACTCAGTGCAGCAGGGCCCATTAGAATTACGTATATGTTTTGCGGCAACCTCATACACATTGCATCGTTTATTTTTAATTGCTCTGGTGATTTTTTGACTACCTGTCGAGTCTTTCAAGAAGGAAAGGTTTTGCTTCTCCAGTTCTATTCATGTGCATTGCGCTAATGAAGCAAACATACACTGAAGGGGAAGAAAAGACATGTAATTAATGGTGATGAGGATTTTTATTGGCTTGAGGGTAAAGTGAAAGTGGAGGGTAGCACAGTGTGAAAATGTACAAATACACTCATATTGTTTTACTATAAAAGCTACAACTCATGGTTTTCATTAATTTTGGGGAAGGTCAAAATGAAAAACAGTGCTGTTAAGCAGCAAACTTTCATTGGCCCCTTGATTAGAACACCTATTCCATATTATACAATAAATGATGTATAAAAATATTGTTTTGAAACACAAACTCCAATTCCTTTGAAATTGGGCCGTGTATAAAACAGATTGCAGTTGTTCTTTGAAAAGTGGTCTCAACCTGTTAAAATATTTGCAGGTCTATTTGTTCATTGAAGGGCGGCCATCATTCTGAACATCTAAGCCTTTTGGGATTGCTCCTTTTACACCCAGTTATGAAACTGTTGAGTGTTCCAAACTGGTGTTTTTCCATTCCTCAAATTTACCAGTTGTTCAAATTTGCTAATTGTTGAAAATGATTTTCAAATCCTTGCATTCTGTTTGTATTTACATTTTCTACAATGTCGAACTTCATTGGCATTGGGGTTTGTTCATGCTAATGTGTTTATCATAGAGTGTGCATCCTGCTGTGTTTTGGCCTCTTTTGTCTCACTAACCAAAGAGATAGAAGCAGGACTCATTAAGAAGTGTCTCAGTTCTATAAACAATTTGTTAAATGAATACATTTCTGTAGTTTTTGACCAACAGTGTGCATTATCTTTGTTGAGACGGTATGATCGCGCGCGTGTGTTGGTATTATGAATCCGTACTGCAGTGTGTGCCAGAAAAAATAAATAAATAAATAAATAAATAAATATATATATATATACGTATATATAATCAGTCAAGCAAATAATTGTTTGTTGTTCTTGAATGTTTACTTTGGTGCTCCTTGTTGGAATTAATAAATCCTTGGTCTCCAGCTGTATATTAGTTCTGGACTGTTAAACAAGGACGAGATGACACGATAAACAATAATTCTTGCTCTTGTTTGAAGCAATTATTCATGACAGATAATTGGTTGGTTTAACTTAATCCTTAGATGTAATGAACACACCGTAGAGTGCAATCAAATCAAAGGCACATCCATGTTCGGATTGATGTTTTTTTTTTTCCTTGAATACTTGTGTTTCTAAAAGCATCAAGTTGCTGTTTGTTTCCATCCATCCATTTTCTGTGCCCCATCCATTTTCTTACCATGTTTTGGTTTATTAGCATAATAACCATGGCAACCGGGAGGAAAAGGCAAAGAGGTGATAGGAGTGATGTTGCTTCAGAACCCCTTATGTTGCACCCCGCGTTGTTTTTTTTTCCCCCTCTCCTCTCCGCCTCTCTGGGTGGTGCGTGTTTAAGATGCTTTGCCAACCCACAGAGAGAGCAAGAGTGAGTGAGATGTATTGATAGAAGGAATGAAATTCACAGCTTGGTGTGTGTGTGTGGGGGGGGGGGGGATTTATGAGCAACCTTTTAAGAAAAAGGACAATTTCCATATTTCTTTGTTGTGTCTTGCTTTAAACTTTGCAAGATAACATCTGTTATTTTGGGACCTTGGCACTTGTTTCTATTTGGTCCTCCCTCCAGGTTTTTCGGAATGGCTGATCAGCAAAGGCACAGATTATGACAACATGGTTTTATAAAAATCATACATGCTTAGAAATGTTGAATTTCTCCACTTGTGAAATGACCAATGCATTATTTGATCACATATTTGCACTTTTTAAATGAAGACAAGAAATGTCTTAATTCCTGCAAATGCAAAATTACCTCACAGCCGATGAACTATTCTTTGAAATTTCCTTGAGTTTGTTTTTAAAAGATGAATCGTTTCTATCATCGTATCACTCTTTTTTTTTCCCTTCGATGCAATGATGTTGTCTTTCAAGCAATGCCTCGAGCAGTACCAGGAGGAAAAGGCAAACTTTGTCCCAGTTCTTCCAATTTCATACTTCAGTATTTAAATAACATTTCAGTTCCAGGTTTGGGAATGACACTTCAGGAATGTAGAATGTGAATCTGAAAGCCTTGAATAGGCCTCAACCTCTTTCAAATGACAAAAGTATCCTCAAAGGGACCAAAAAAGAAGAAATTTGTTTTTCACACACACGCATGCATCCAATGAGACACATGCGCACACACACGCACTCGCATTCACACGCACACAAACACACGCGTACACACGCATGCGCACACATTCTGCAGAAAAGTCCACTTGAAAAATGACAGTTAAACTTCACTGAGGCTCTCATGTGTTTTTAATTGACCTTTGAGAACTTTGTGTGGCTGTATTTTTATCATTTTGCAAAGTTTTAATGTGCACCTGAGCTCCTTGTTTCTTGTTTATCCTCATCTGTTTTTTTCTTTCTTTTGCCTGGCTCTTTTTTCAGGGGGAAACATTTCAGCACGTCCAAGACATTGTGGTTTCTTTGCTGGGAATTATCAACCAGACAGTCATCACAATGGGCAGAGAACACGCGCTAATTGTAAGTACCGTTTATGCTACAATGTACAAATAAAGTGTAACAATACTTATTGATTAGGTACCCTTTTTGTAATCTAATGATATTCAGTACAAGAGCTTTATAAAAATATACATTTCACAAAGATAATAATGCACAATTTTGATCGACACTGTGGCAGAAGTGTTATTTCTTTTACCACTGGACAAGGTGGACTTGTCAAAATTCATTTTCCAGAATTTGATTAGTGAGTGTTTTATAGGACTAAATGTGCACTCATCAATGACATCTGATTTCCTGGAAAAAGGTTTATGCCAATTAAGTATCAAAGCAATGACAAACTCTGTTTGGAGCCATGTTGGACATTTAGGGCCGCTTCATGTAATCCCTGTGATGTTACACACACTGTTCATTTCAGACTGGTTTACCGGTCTATTGTGCTATAAACATGCCGGATGGCATAGTCAAGTCTTCCCACAGTTTAGATATCACAACTACTGTCAGGTTTCATGTTCTTCCTTGAACAAAGGAGGAAAGGGGAATAGACATTACCAGTTCAATGACAATGCAGCCTGCCCGTGAGCCTCCTGTGTGACTTCTATGACAACTCTACTTATGTAAAACATAATCCATTATCACCAAATACATATATGTGCTCAAATGTAGGCATGTGGTAATCCTTTAAAAGTCTTAGAATGAGACTCGTAATATTTTGGATGATAGTCACATCGGAAGGGTTGCCTTATTAATATACATACATATACATATTAATGCTTCCTCAATAGATCACGGTCTTGTGAACTCACTTAATACAGTCTTCCTAAGAACGTACACCGGAATGTAAACGTAAATGGAACATAATAATATCTTGATAACGATACAATAACAATATTACTCTTTGTTCAGTGAAAACTGCTTGTGAATATAGTTGTATTGCTTGTCTACATGGGTTGTTGCACAGTCTGTCTTCAAATATCCTTTCCTTAAAGTATTATAACGACACCACATCAGTGCTGTTTGTTAGCCTTTCCATAGTGTTAAAAGTTAAAGTTAAGTTAAAGTCCCAATGATCGTCACACACATATCTGGGTGTGGTGAAATTTGTCCTCTGCATTTAACCCATCCCCATGTGATTTTGATCCATCCCCTGGGGGAGAGGGGAGCAGTGAGCAGCAGCGGTGCCGCGCTCGGGAATCATTTGGTGATCTAACCCCCCAATTCCAACCCTTAATGCTGAGTGCCAAGCAGGGAGGCAATGGGTCCCATTTTTATAGTCTTTGGTATGACCCGGCCAGGGTTTGAACCCACAACCTTCCAGTCTCAGGGCGGACACTCTACCACTAGGCCACTGAGCTGCTAATATATCAGCAAGCTCACGGCATCAAAGGCACAATGTATGTGGTTGTTTTAAATAGACAACTTGTAATTGTCCTTATTTTATGTTAGTTTGACTGTAAACCTTATCTGAAAGTGGCATCAAACAGCTTGAAGCCTATTTTCTTAAGACTTATTGTGCTAAACTTCTTTTTGTTGTCAAGAGAGCTAAGTTGAGTTCACTGCCCAAGTCAGGGTCACTTGTGTCTCAAAGCACCACTTCATTTTATTGTGTTTGTAGTTTGCAGTGGTGCACAACTGTTTGGTGCCACAGCAAACTACAAACACAATAAAAATGGTGCCTTTCTGAAAGTTTCAATCAAAACTTAGACTTGTTATCTTTAGAAAAATCCTTGTATAGGATTTCATTACATGAAGCAATCATAACTAATTTTGTGGCCAATGAGTGAGTTTAGCTGTTGCTAAGTGTTATACCTGTGCAAACAGTATGGCAGTATATCAGATAGATTTATTGACTCTTTGGGTGTTGTTTTGGAACAGCAGCATGCTCGCAATTTACACAGTTGACTTCATGTTGAGTCAGCAAAAGACGCGCCTTGTGGAAAATAAACTAGTTTATTGTACACATGGGAGAAATACGAGGAGATGCATGGACACCATTATAGGAGAACTTTGGGGCAAATACCCAAAACATTTGTAATAGACTGCTGCATTTTTAAGTCTAAGAACATCCAGGGTTGTAATTGTTAGCTACTTGTCAGCAATTAGTTGAATGAGGCTTACAAGGTTAGAGTTTGTATTGCTTAGAACTAGAACTGAATTGTCTTTATTTGTGGGTGACTGTTACGAAGTGTGAGCGTGTGTGTGTGTGTGTGTGTGGGGGGGGGGGGGGGGGGGTGTTTGGCTATTTGTTTTATTGCACAAGCAGTTCACTTCTAAAAAGAAAATATCTGCATCTATATACCGTAAATCATTTACCTGTCAACTTACTTGAATTGAATCCACTGTGTCAACCTGAAGAACAGACTTGTTTAACATTTTGATGAGTTTGGGGGTTTATTTTGTCTGTTGTGGGAGTATCTTTATTGTATCGTGAATACCTAGGCTGCAGCTTTAAGGCTGTCAAATTTATACTCGATGTATCAAAATATTTTGTGTAGTGCACACTAACTGGCCACAACATTATTACCATGTACTAGCTACTGAGATCACCCCAAATTTCTGTAGCCATTAAGCAAAGAATGCTAATTTTCGATTGATTCCGTCAGATAGGTGTTAATTTAGCACTGCATCTTCATCATTGGCATCTTGGACAGGGTCCTCAAGGTTGCATGGGAGTTACCACAACCAATCTACATGTGCTTTGCAAACTTGGAGAAGGTGTTTGACCCTTTGTGTCTCATTCACGAGTGAGGGGAGGATGGAGCAGGAGATCGACAGGCCGGTTGGTGCAATGTCTGCAGTAATCGATCTGTCGCGGTGAAGAGGTAGCTGAGCAAAAAGGCAAAGCTTTCTGTACTGTACCAGCTGAACTACAATCCCACCCTCACCTATAATCAGAAGCTGTGGGTCATGGCCCAAAGAACAAGTGGCTGCAATAACTTATAATAAGAAGATAGAAAATAGAAGCTCGGTCATGTGGGTGGTGCTCAGAGTAGAGTTTCAGCTCCTCTGCAATTGGGGCTTCTCCTCAGGACCTCCACGACACCTCCCTGGTGAGGTGTTCTGGGCATATTCCCTTAGGTGGTTGCCACAGGGATGACATGCTATGTCTCCCGGTTGGCTTTGGAATGCCTCTGGAATGTCACAGAAGAGCTGGATGACATGGCTGGGAAGAGGGGAAGTCTTGGCTTCCATGCCTCCTATCCCTGTCAAATCTAATACACTGTATCTTACCAGACCATCACATGTTTTCCATGTAGTGACAACATTAAAGCGACCACCAAAAGCAATACCCTTGTCCACATGCTGGCTATTACATCAACATGTTTAACCTACCATTCCATTTTCTCCCTGTGATGTACAGTATGCTCACACATGGTCAATGGGACGCGAACTGCATATTGCAATTGTTCTCAATAACTAAAGATGAGAATGAAAGTGCTCAAATGGGCTATACTACTAATTCTTAGTCTTTCTGTTTTCAGAAATGTTCTTAAACATGTTTTATTTAAATCAAGACCTCTCTGAGTGTGCCAAATAGAAATGGGCTTCAATAATGCTGTGGCCTTCGTGTGGACAGAATGTTGAAATGATGTCACAAATATTTGCCCAATCCAGACTGCATTAGTTTGTAACCAACTGTTTATATTAAAAGGATGTTTTTCGCTCTATGTTGCTACTTTGGGCTCAGATTGGCCTAAACCCGGCACATTTGGGAACATTACATACAAACCAATTACGAACAATGAATACATTGCTGGTGTACGCACATTTTGCAACAGATTTTCTTTTGTTGCATGTGTATGAATCCTGAATGAATATACTCTAAGTGTAGAAAGTTTGAGCCGAAAGTGGAAGCCCACTTTAAATGGAAATGCTGTATAGAATCCATCAGTGAGTGGGTCAGCGGTGACACAAATGTTAATACCACGAGACAGGTTGTCAGTCTGTCATCAGCTGCTCCATCATGTCTCTTAATGTATTCACCGTTAACATTTCAAACACTTTGCTGACTCCACCCAAACAGGCTGTCCCTTTATTGCCCTGTTGAGTTCCTCAGATTGAGTTCCTCCACATGTCCTCATTGGTGCTTCACTTAGCGCTACATCCAACATCAGGCTGTTCAATTCCAGGGATTTTTTAAATATATATGTTATTTTGGTTCTCAGTTTTTGCCATTGTAATTTTGCCAAAACAGCCACATTGTGTTTCATTTTCATCTGTATTGATGAAATCATTCAGCGATGAGTCCTTTGAATATATCTTCCAGGACAAACACTTTGCCAAGTGGCAATATGTCTTACTTCTCCATCTGTATGCTACAGGCTATATAATAGTAAGATAGGCTCCCCACTTGGACCACAAAATAAAAATATAGGTCTGGTTATACCGTACATTGGAAGTTTAGCAGCTCCTATGAACTTCATATGTTTGTCCCATTTCCACTTATTTTCCAAAGCCACTGTACCACAGTCAAATTCCCTTGCAATGGAACATTCTGGACTCAACTACACTTGTATCCCTTAGAGACTGCTGTGCTACTATCAGAGCCACCAGAAACACTTCTTGCGGAGTTTCTTGACACGGGCTTTGGCGCTGGGCCGGTTGGCCTGGGATGTGGCCACTGCGGCTTTGGTCAGAAGGGGTGCAGGCACATCGTACTCTCCCTCCAGGTACTCCATCACCCCCTGGAAGCGTCCCTCCTGCTGGCGGAAGTCGTGCTCCACACTGCAGAGAGGGAGGACGAGAGATGTGGTTAATGTGGACACGCAGTAATGGCCACAATTTAGACGCAGGTTTAATGTCGCACGTCAAGTCGCAGTTTTTTATTTTTATTATTATGCATCTAATTTTTAGACCGTCATGAAGAACATCAAACAACTTATTGCATAAGAGAAGAGAAGGATGGAGGAAATATCGATTTGAAGGGCAAATTCCACTAACTAAACACCTCAGAATTTTAAGAAAATGCTTTAAAATCAAGATGTTAACGCATGCATCTGGCCGTAGCCTTCCTCATTTGTCAACAGCTCTTGAGACGAGAGAAGAAGGAATTGGTGCGCTCGAAATGAAACCACCAGGGTGAAGTACATAAGCAAAGAATGTGGAAAGGCTGGATGGTTTGTGTGATGTGTTCAAAGTAAAACTCTCTCACCACCACCCCCACAAAAAACACCCCCCACCCCCCAATCATACCGAGCTCCCCCACCGCTCAATCCTTCCAACCCAATATCTCTGAAGTGTCCACCGCTGCAGGTCATTTTTTTTTTTTTTAGAAGATACTCATATCTTCTTTACTTACGATGTAGTTTTAGTGCGTGCGTGTGTGCCTGCATGTGTTTGTGTGAGCACGCATTGTCAATTGAATTTCCCTATTCAGCCATTAATAGTACTGGATGGATGGATGGATGGATGGATGGATGGATGGATGGATGGATGGATGGATGGATGGATGGATGGATGGATGGATGGATGGATGGATGGATGGATGGATGGATGGATGGATGGATGGGAGTCAAACTCAGAATACAGTGATAAAGACATGAAGTATATTCTATTAAGCTATCGATATTTCACATGTCTTTATCACTGTATTCTGAGTTTGACTCTCTTATACATGCAAAACTGCTTAAAGAAAACAGTCATGGATGTGTCTGTACTGTAGATGAAGTGTGTCAGAACAGTTTCAGGACTGGTGTCTCCAACATACGTATATTGCATATAATTTTCCCCTTCTAAGGTATCATCCTCAAATCTAATACACTTTCTCAGTCTGCCACACCTTCATGCATTCCTCATTCTGTGGCATGAGATTTCTCGCCTCTTGGGTTCAAAATGAATATTTTTTGACAACAGTTTTAAAACTTTTCTGACATACATTTGTGTTGAAAGGAAAAGTATCCTATGAATAGAAAAAAAAACAGTCATGTGATGCGAGCAGAGAGAAAATAATACTTTCAGAGAGATGGAATTTTGAAAGCCCTCTGCTTTCATGAATCTGAGGTCAGCGCAGAGTGAACGAGGAAGGGAAGAGCCTCAAAAGAGCAGTTAGATGAGCTGCATAAGAGGCTGAGTAAGGACCTCATATGCTGCGACAGAGGACAATGGAGAGTTCTCTGTGCACGGAATAACAGATCAAGGATGAAGGAGGCTGTGAGGTTTACAACTCTAATGGGTAGAGATCCCATCAAAAAATCATGTCAGGAAGATGCACCAGACGAGACATCCACGTCCACTTACTGTACTGTATTGTAGAACATTAGACTCTATACCTTGACTCTATTTTAGTTGCAGGTGCAAGTCTAGTGCAAAGTGCAGTCTAGCTGTGCGCATGGGTGGAGTTTTCTTTCTACTGTTGCATGGGTGCAGTATTCTTTCTTCTGGTATTTTGCTAGACTCAGACAGGACCTTTCTACAAGTATCGGTCTATTCCAGCAAAATCCGAAATCTGCAGATGCGTTGGTGGGCGAGGCAGGAATGCCCAGTCTGTCGTGGTGCGTCTGTCAAATTCACAAACTCGCCTAAGTAAATGACCCTGCACAAAAATGACGATCCACCAGCTTTTACGCTAATTGAGACTACTGTGTCATCAAATAAGCTGGTACGTCATGTGCGAGGCTGCTATGTGCACTGGCAACATGGCCCCAAACATGTTAGACTAGACTTGCGTTATGACGAAAATGACAATAAGCCCGTTTTGACGCCGAGCGTACCGGCACCAGTCTACCCAAATTGGCACACTTGTCTTTGGTCATGGTCTACCTCCATTTGAAATTAAAATACAAAATAAACTCTTATAGTGGTCATTTATGCAAATATATTAGACTTTCTTTCCATTCTCTGCATCTGCATCACGACCTTTGAGAATTTCCTTTGGCAATTTAATAACCCTAATAATGTTAACCATCTGACACAAGATGGCCAAAGTGAAGGTGTAAGGTGATCATGAATAAGGGCACAATGTTAGAAGTCGTAAGTCAAACTGTAACATGTTCCTCAATGTTTTTCTATTTGTCTTCAATTGTTGTGGTTTATTCTCCCCACAGAACAGCACTGATCGGATATGCTTGGGGTAAATAGTTGTTTGAAAGTCAACACAACCAATTTCACTTGAAAGTGTCAGGGATTAATTCCCCGCATCATAGCCAGAACTCTTCTGCTTTGGAATGTTTTTATCTGGTATGCTCTCTTTTTATGATGAAGTGCATATGGGATTTCTATTCCTTGCTGTCAGAGGAAAACGGAGGGGCTGTCAAAAGTTTATCCTTTTGTCTCCCGTCATTGACTTTAATTAAGAACGGTAAAATCAAAATATCTTCCGGCAGCCAGCCCACATCAAAACCCAATTTTTGAAATCACAAATCATTAGAGTTGATGTTTCAATCCCAGGCGCCGCCCTCATCTCAGCCGGCAAGAATTTCCTTTCAGGCAGTCCCTCTCAAATAATGTCTGGCCTCCCTCGGGATGAGGGTGGGGTGCAGCGCCTGGGGAGCGGCTACAATGTTATGCAGAGGTGTACTTATTACAATTTTATAGACAAATGATTTTATTTATAGTCACTGAGGAGAGTTGCGTGAAATATTTTATTCTTCCTTGGGGGGCATAACAAAAAATAATTGAGGAACAATGCATCAAGGGATGGATGAATGCATTATTTTACAATGGCCAAAGCACAAATTGTCTGACTTTTTTTTGTATATTTGTCATTCAGCATGCAAAAATCCCTCTGAGGGGTGCATGATTCTGCGTGCTTTTATAGGTCATCGTGGACTGCTTGCACAAATGAAACTGATAAATGGGAAAATTTTGACAAACCAAGCAAAGTGCTTGTGATTTTTTTGATTAATTAGCACCTGTCTACCCGAGGATACTGTATTTGCATTTGTGCAGGGAATATTGCATTTTATTGCAGCTAAGTGTGTGCAGTCAGTGTGGTAGGAATTTTAAAGGCTTTTGGCAATGCGCGCATGGATCCAGGCTACAACACACGACATGAAATGCAAATTAGGCTGCTTTCACGAGATGAGAACCTGCTGATTTGCATAATGACTGTCGGATTAAACTGGTATACAGTGTGTTGTATCAGAATGTAACAACACACACCCCTAAACTGCACAGGATCCCCAAACGCTATGACTTACCAAGGTATTACACTCTGGCCACAAAGACAAGCACGACAGATCAATTGTGATGTGCTTGCATTCACAGAATGTTGCTTTGAGTATATAACTTTCTGAGGGAGCGCATCACATTACTCACATATTGATTTTAAACAATGAGAGATGAGTTCATACATTTCATACATCAAAACTGTGATGTGTACTGTCTATAGTATCAGGAGGAGTAGGAAGGGCAAACTCGGCAGGAGACCAGACTGAAGAGGTAGTGAAAAATGAAACAAAAATAATTATTTGATGAAGGTTTTGAAGCAGGGAAAGTAGAGAAGGAAAAAAAACAAACGTCACCATCAAAACAAATAATGTACAGTCCTATCCACACATCACATTAGCTTCTCTTTTTACCTGTAGATGATGCAGGCTGTCTTTTGGCAGGTGGGACAGTTGTTAATGTCCTGACCCGTTCTGTATGAGCTTCGGCTGCAGAAATGATAAACAAGCGCTTCACATATCTCACAGTATCTGATTGTGTTCTTATTTCCTACTGAATTGCTTTATGTTCTTATTGAAAAATACCTTTCTTGCAAAAAAATAGATGCATACAATTTAATATAAAACAAGTACAGAAAATAAGTAGAGAAAATACACATGGAATTTGGCTAAAAATGAATTTTATACAAATAAATACACACTTTTTACAATGAATACTACCAATATAAATGAATTACTAATTAAAGTTTTTGCTTCTATCAGTGTGTACAAGCCCAGTAATCCCTTCCACTTGAGTGAAATATGATCAACTATATTATTTTGTGACCTTGAACTTTTGTTGTAATAGAAGAAACAATGACAACACTGTGTGTAATTGTGCAAGTTAGAAGTCATTTTTCTTACTTTTAGTTGTACTTGTCATGTCACAACCTTCCTTGCTCTCTCCACCCACTTATACTGCACACAGCTGGGTCTCTTTGTTGTAGAGACCAAAATAGCACGTGAGGTTTACCGATACAATATATGTATCTCACAATATTGAAAAGGATCTTTGTCCCGAGTGTTTTCTTGAAGCCAGAGAAGACGTTTGATCGTATTCTCTGAGGACATGATGTGCAAATTCAATAGGTGTTACTTTTTCCTAAAGAAAGATGCCACAGCAGCTGTATTAAGATTCTCAACTGAAATTTGTAGGGAAATCGATACAAAAAAATCAAATTGTTTTGGTTGCTGTTGACTGGTGGGTTGGTTCGTTTGTCGGTCAGTTGCAATTATAGAAAACATTCCCTCTCTTGAATCATGAATCAGGCGGTATCCCTAAATTAAAAATAGATGACAGGGTTCGTTCAAGATGCCAAATGTTCGCCAATCTAACGGCAGACATTCGCCTGTACTGTCTGTGTAGGATAATTGGGAGAAATCAAAACATAGGCCTGGCCACAATGTACGACCACTTTGTTTTCCCTTTCAACATGAAGACAACTGATGCCTGCCTGTAAAATAGCTGTTTTAATTCATTAAGATAGACCGCGTGACTCCTATTGTATTTACCATTAACAAAAGCAAGCCTTGATTGTTTATTTTAGCTGAGCACAGCAGCAGACGTCTCTTTGCTTTATCGCAGTTTCCTTCTGTGAGCTGAAATCACATTTCTTATACTCTTCCCCACCCATTCAAATCGTCTTTTCCATCCTCAGTTTTTTAACTACTTAAGATGAGATATAAATGTCCCCAACACTCAGCTACTAATGTGCAGTGCTGTAGTGACTGCACACTCAATTTAGGAGCCTTAAAGATTTAATTGCATTTCACAAATGTAATCTGATAGGGATTATCCTGCTGTGCGGGACATCTGTCGACCCTGAGAGGGGACGAGGGCACTCCTGTGTTTAAAAGGAATCTAGATGGACACGCTAAATGATATACGTAACCTGGCAATGGTCGCATGTCTTAAACAGACGTGCCAATGTAACAATTAGATCCCTTTTTTTCTTGAAGGGAGATTAATTACCTGCTCAATACAGTTGTTACATTTACGGCCCTCATCAGATGAAACTCCAATGAAAATATAATGCCATGAGAAAAAAAGAAGGGTGCTTTTATTGTCCATATTCATGAGCGAGGCAGAGAATTAGAAACATCCTTTTAGTTTGATGGTGAAGTAGGATGTATCTTAAGTTTCCATAGATGATATTGTCTTGTTTTTCTTTAGACTACAAAATAGTAGGGAGCTATTCAACAGCACCTATTCTGGCTGCAATTTAAAAGTCCACCCCAATAAGATTCAAATGCTTTAAGACATAATGAATCGTCTTCGAGACTCAATTTTTTGACAATCAATTCAGCACCATCTACATGCACTATATTAGCGAGGTTTTGAGTGCCATCCCAGAGACAGTAATGCTGATCTCACGTGATATAACACACATGTGGTCGTGCCATTAAGCTCCCATCCCACTGAGGGGCAAACAATTGCGAGTCTCAACGAATGTTGCATTCGCATCAGAATTCCTCGGGGTCGCAAATGTTCACAAAACTTTCACCAACTGTTTTAGTGATTCTTGTCGCAAGGAAAATTTGAATATTTATCGGAGAACATTTGCAACCTTGAACAAACCCTGCAGAGAACACAACTTTCACTGTATTTGAAAACCCTCAGTGGGTTAGGGGCTTAATGGCATGACCACATGTGTGTAACATCACGTGAGATCAGCATTCGTTAAGAAAGAGTGCTTGAAAGGAAGTTAAATGTAAAGCTTAAACATTGTGTAGGCTGCAGGAGATAAATGAGGTGAAAATGAGAGTGCAGATAGCAAGATGAATCAAAGCACGTAACGATGTACTTGAGTGTTAGACAGGTTGTCAGGGTGGAAGCAGATGCCAGAAGGTGAGAAAGAAGAAACATGGTGGTTGTTAGTCAGAAATGTGTTTAGGTTTGCGGAAAGAAATATGAAGAAGCAGGGGAAAGGGGTACAGCACTGCACTTCATCTGAAGGTTTAAGTGGTACATAACTGGGAGCAGGTTCAAAGAGAGAAAAGTGGACAGCGTTTGGTAAATTAGGTGAGGGCATTGGCTAATTTAGATGTTTCGGGAATAAAATAAATAACTGGCGAGGGCTTGGGGAACTGATTTTCTTCCCCCCATCTCCGGGTCAATACCTTCTCGTTTGGAAGGAATGGTGTTACCATGGTGACTAGTCACCTTATAAGGTAGATGAGATATGAGTGTTGGATTTGCAAGGAATTGACTCGATGCCCTCAGGAATTGAGATAGGATTACACATACTTACACACTTTACATTAAATCTCCACAGGCATGGCATTTGGAATGTATTACATTACACCAACGAGCCAGTGGTTGCACCAGGTTTTTATATCGGAGGTAAGGGTTGTCTCAAGTGGACAACACACCGAGCAATCAATGGGACCTGAGTCATCATAGTGAAGGCCACCGTTCTATGAATCCCTGAGAAAACTATTTTAAATGAGCTCCTCAACTCTATTTTATTTTGTAAACATGTAAAAGTAATGATCAGCACATTGCCTCACCCTTCGCTGAGGGCCTTACTCTTCTCCAGGTCCAGGATGACATTGAGGAGCACCTTGATCTTCTCTTGATTGGACACAAGGTTCTCTTCTACACTCTGTAACTTGCACTCCAGGCCACGAGGGGCACTCCCAGCCAGTAGTCCTGGTGGAGCGCCGTTACATTGCGCTGTGTTGTGCGTCTTGCAAGACTGAGTGTGGTCATCAAACGATTTGCTCTTTTGTTTTGGAAAGTCCTTTAGTTTAGTCTCTTTAGAGCAGTTTTGTTTGGGACTGTTTGTCTGTTGTATGTTTTTGTTGGAATCTGTGAGACTGGATGGTTTGGAGACAGTCATTTTGGAGGATTTCTTTGCAGGGAGAGATGGAGGGGTGCTACATTTTGTATTTGTTTGACCAGAAGGTTCTGGAGGCTTGGAGTTTAAATTTGCATACTGACTTTTATCATGCTTGTGTTTGTCTGATAAAAGTGGTTCTGTTTTAGTGGATGAGTTTGTTGGTGGTGCCTGTGAGACAGTCCTGCTAGGTTGTGTGTCAGCTGTTTGTGTGGCTGTGTCCTTGCAGTGTGTAAACTCTGCAGAATGCGGCCTTGTCTGCTGATTCTTTGTTTTATTCCGAGTGGGTGCTGCACTACTGGAGTTAGAATTGTGTCTTTTTGGTATTGTGTGTGACAACTGCGGGATTTTACTGGTTTTAACTGATGTGTCTTGGTTTTTGGGGTCCAGGGCCGACTCTTTTCTTGAGTAGTTCGGCACTGTACCCTGCTTCCATGCGGGGTGTGGTAAAGTCTGGCTTGATGATATTTGAGGTGCTCCCCTCCTGCGACATGCGCCCGTGCATTGGGTAAGCTGCGACCGTCTCCTCCCGCACGTTCCGCACAGTTGGGGCGAGGAGGTCGCCGCCATCCGACAGGGCCGCGGTGGGGTGGCATGAACCGTCGTGCAAACGACCCCAGTCTTTAACACAGAATGATGTTGCTCCCCACGTAAAGACTGCACCTTTCTTTTCTCTTGGCTCTGCTGCTTTTCCTCTGGGGCCTCAGTGCAAACGCCTCCGACCATGTCAGAACCCACCACGCTGCCATTGGTGTACTTTGATGCCCTTTTCCCCTTTGAGTCTGTTGGATTCGTCCGTATCATTTTTATCTGGCAGTAAACGCCACTGCCCGACCCTTGTGACCCCATGTCATCCTGTGTTTGGTTGTTGATTTCGTTCTGAGACGCCTCCTTGGACAGTGACAGACTGTTGCCGTCACTCCTGATAACTCCTCCTGTCTCCTCTGCACTTGTTGCCATGGTGAGGGCTTGCTGCGGGTTGGCCACTTCGCTGACGTGTCGTTTGATGGAAGGAAGAGTTCGCAATCCAGGAGAAGTCTGTACCCCAACACTGCATAGTGGGCCCCATCGTCCCACTGCTAAGGGTACTCCCAGCGCGGGCACGGGATTTGTTGGGTCGGACACCCTCCTGCCCATGCTCCTCGGCAGGTTGCCTCAGCCCCCCGGGGAGCTGAAGAGGGATGGAGCGAGCAGGGACATCAGTCAGAGTCAGCCAGATTACGTCCAATCGAAAGTGGGTCAGAAAAGTGGTAGTGTGCTGGCAGGGGACAGCTCGGCATTCAATACCCACTCTACAACTCAATGCCCTTTCATTAATGATCCCCTCAGTAGTTCAGCAATTTGCCATTGTCAAGGTTTTTCCCAGCTTCTGACCAACGACCCGAAGATGATGAGTTGGCAGAGACTCTGTGCATCTGGGGAAAAAGAAAAAGACAGTGACTGAAAGAAAAAGCGGTAGAGTACAAGAATAATCATCCAGCCTGCCATGAAGATACCGACATTAGCACCATCCGTGAGCCTCAAACATTGCTGCGGTGCCGGCTCAATACGACTCAATCAAGCTCTTATTAGATCAGCAGGTGGGTGATAGAAACAGATCTTTACCTGCTGCAGGAACTAAAAAAGACCAATTCATTAGCTACACTTCCAACAGGAGTTGTATTTAAAATAATGTACCCTTTCTAAGATAATAATGCTCACTTTACATTCACGCTTTGTGTTCAGTAAAGCTAGACAAGGTAATCAAAGAATTAGAAAAGAGGTTGGGGGTGAGCTCCAGTCCCTACCAGCTTACTTTGGGAGAGAGGAGGGGTACACCCAGACTCGACGTCACTCTGTTGCATGGCGAATTTAGACAACCATTCATAGTTGCTCACTTGCACACTTGTCATAGGTGGCCCGAGGCCAGACGCTTTAGATGAGACAGGCAGGCAGACTTGCTAACCACTACGTCAACATGCTGCCAAAACATTTGATATTGTTAAATTAAAGCATAAGATAATGTGAATTATTGTACGAATTAAAAAAAATCTTTTTAGCTGTCTTTCCTGACCGTCTCCCAAAAAAAAAGAAAAAATAAACATTTATTTTATTTTGGGGCCTGTTAACATTACATTAGATTAAGGTTTTGTCAGTGGTGATTTCCTCCAAGTTCTGATTTGTTCACAAATAGAAGTGATTCTATTTAGGTTTGATGAAACAGCTCTGACAACAGTGAGTGTTTTGTACCATTGTGGTTTTGGTCAAATGTAAAATTCAAAGGTGTTGCTGACTTTGGCAAGTGGCATCGTTGTGGGAGTCAGCATCACACAAAGCCTCCAACCTCAGCAACATTCCTGCATTTTCTCTTAATAAATTAATAACGTTAATGTGTTTGGCTCAAGGACTTCTCAATATCTTACCATTATTAACTTTGTTTAATAAGGTTCACTGTACTAGCCTTGGTTCTGAAATGTACAAACAGGTTTTGACCACTGAGTTTTGCATCATCTGTGCGTGTGTAGCCTTGGTTCTGAAATGTGCAAACAGGTTTTGACCAGTAATTTTTTCATCATCTGTGTGTTTGTGTGTAATGATTGCATGATAAATCTAAATTTGAGACAAACCTCAGTGTATAGAGGAAAGAGAAGTGGAAAATAAATTGCAGGTGATCATCTTCCTGCAAGTGAGACAAGTGAGCCAGACAATGTTTGTGTATGAGATTGTGAGTGTATTGACAGCAGGTGTCTGCATATTTAAGAATGTATACTCCAGTGTTTGCTTTGCGACTCCGGCATAGTCTGTTGAAGGCAATTTCACTTCATCTCATTTCCGCCGATTTGTTTCTCCAAACTGCAGCCACACCAGATTCAATGTCACCAGGTGTTTATATACTACACTCGATATGTGTGTAAGTGAGCATTGCATCTCCCCCTCCTTCTTAGCAGTTGCATGTCAGCACCATTTAGTCACGCAAATATGATTCAAACTACTCACCCACCCATCCATTTTCTATGCATTCATCCTTCCTCACATAGGACCAGCCCTTGCTGACTTTGGGTGAGTGGCTGAGTTCACCATGGACTGGTTGCCAGTCCCATTTTAACTAGCAACTGCATATTTTTAAACCACACATAAGTAGGTCACAAACTGGCAAATCTGCACAATCTTTATTAGTTCCACTACAAAAGCTGATTCAAAACTGTTGGCGTTAGCTGTCGTAGTGGTAACATTGAATTCATATTCTGTCTGCAGAAGTAATACTTGTTTTTCTTTTCATGTGCACGGATCTCATTGAAATTTTGTGTGTAAAGTGGACGAGATGCATTCCGATTTTTAACATTTTATCGAGTTTTTAAAATATGAGAGACTTCACACATGGGGGATATAAACGGCCAGCACTCATGTCAATATCTCCAACAACAAGTAAAAGTTTCCTCCTCTGACTCAGATGTCTGTTGTACTACCAAGACCAGTCTGTGTTACAAGCTAGAAAAAAAAGTAGTAATTTGAGGAAGTAATAGAGGCTTGGCTAACTGCTAGCGTTTTGGTAACTTTTAATTGTTGCTATCGTGCCTCGTCATTTTTAATTGAAAATCAGGTTCTTGCTGACTCTATTATTGTTATGTGTGTCGGCTCCCCTTATCAGAAACTGAGATCTCAACAGGGACAGATGTTTGTATATCTGCTTGCAATTTTGACAAACGGCAAACTGTTGCCTTTGTGGTATGTTTGAGTGCAACTGCCACTTGCCAATCTTTTGTGTTTATTTTTCCCTGCTCACCAGCCACTTTTCCAAATCTTTGTCATGCTTTCAATCGTCGTTCACATATATGCTCTGATCCTCTGCTTGTAGTTCACCCGCATCCATACCCCTGATGGTGAAAAATGAGCGTGGAGGAGAAGGGGAGGGAATGCTGTTGCCCGAGGGGGATGGGGGGGGCCGAATGAGGAGGCGACAAATGAGGAGGCGACAAATGAGGAGCGCTAGGGTAACAGCAGCATAGGTAGTCACAAAGAAGTTGTGAGCAGCATAAGAGGCGAGAGAACAGAGGAAGAAGGATTGATTGTCCATGAGATGAGAGTAATGTACGGATGTCAGGGTAAGAGATGGAAAGGCCAATTTTCCCAAGTTGAAATCTCTAAAAGTGACAGGAAGAATTGTCTGAAGACGAAAGACAGAAAAGGGGGAAACATAAAAGCATGCACGCAAATAAGGGAGATTTGTAAAGCCGCACTTGCGAGTAATCAATACGCAATGCAAGTATATGTTTGAATCTGTTATTAAAGACACACATGCATGAACACACACCTAACCTTTAAACACGACACTGAGTTTTGAGCAGCGTCTTTTTCGATTTACTGAAATCCGTTTCTACATGCTGTGAATTTAATTTGCCAGTTGCTATGTTTGTGCTTCTCGCCAATTGTCTGCCGTGCACAGGCCAGAGGTCTGCGTGAGCATATGCTTGTGCATGTGCACGTGTGTGTGTGCGTGTGTGTGTGTGCCTGTGCGCGCGTGCATGCGTGCATGTGTGCATGTGTGCGTGCGTGTGTGCACACATGCATGTGTGTGTGGTGGGGCTGGGAGTGTCTCTGCATTCTTGTGTGGCACTTGGGTTGTATAAACATTTTGGCTTTTGGCGAAGATGAAATATATTAGGATGAGCTTCTTTCGACCCATTAAACCTGCTGTACACCGAGCGATGCAACCACTGCACAATTTATTAGAGTTAGACAGAAATCTGAATATGTTTGTTCTTTCCATTTTCAATTGGCAATCAAAAAACAAAACAGTGAGTGATTATTTTGTTTTGTTAATGTACAGAAATTGTAGAAAAGCTAGAAGAAAGCTAAAAAAACTAATACTTCACAAATCTGGTCTGACTGAAAGCATGTCTTCTGTGTCAAACTCGATTAATGAAGCCAATGCCAATAACATTCCAAACATCTTTGTCCTTGATGTAACTGATCACTTGGTTTAATAAATATTTCTGTGTACTTTTTGGCCAAAACATTCCATAATTGTTACTGCTCATCACCAAAACAACACCATACCCAAAGTGAAGCATGATGGTTGCATCATCATTCTTTTGGGCTGTTTGTCTTCAGATGGACTTGGGGCTTTAGTCGAGGTTGAGGTCGAAAAGGTTTCAAATAACAGAATTAGCATAACAGCTTAGCAGAACATATTTGCGTCTAATCCGATGCACAAGAAACTAGTCGTAAAAATTGTGGCTACAGAAGCCAGAGCAATCTATGTTTTCCTCGAATTAAATGTTATAATTTGTACTTTAAAACTTCGTTTTCCACTAGAAATATTTCAAGTCACATTTTCTTGTGGTAGTAAGTTAGTGCTTGTATGAGAGACAGTCAACCACTGTAATTCGTTTGCAATTGTCAAATTCTGTGTTATTCAGTTCATCTTCATGGCTTGGTATGCCGCTGGCTTTTTAGATTAAGTGGGGAAGAGAGGGGGGGGGGGTGTTTTTAAGTGCATGGCCACACACTCTGCTACACTTGTAACAGAGTACTAGCTGCACAACGAATCATGTTCCATGTCGTCTCAAGGTGAGGTCAATTATTCAACAGGCGATTGACGCGTGTGTGTTTGTGTGTGCTTGCGTGCACGTGTATGTGTGTGAACGTGTAAATGTGCACCGGATTGAGACTCGCATTAGTGCCCTGTAATTACACTTTTGGCTCCTTCATCCTCAAAGCCTCACATTCAGAAGACAGTAAATGCTTTATGACTTTGTTGAGGCTCATCGCCTTTTGGGTGGTGTAGTCACGTTGATATTTTTTTTTTCCCAAAACACGCATTTCATGTTATGGATCATTTCACTTTGATGATATTGATGCAATCTTAATATAGGGGGGTCCTACGACACATTTGGGTGACTTTGCAACTGTAAGAATGTCACTTGAAACCGAGAACTGGAGAGAAAATGCCTCTTGATCAGTGCACCTGTTTCTAAAATCTGAAGATTGTAGAAACAGAAACTTAAGATACAGCCCCATTGGCAATAGCCTTGAGGGTCGTCTTCAAATGAATCCAAATAAACCTGCAAGATTCTCACCAGAGATTTCTTTGCATATTTATGAAAGCCAACAACACAAAGCGAGACCTGATCCCTGCACAGATCCTTGTCTGACTGTAAGAGGGACGTGATGGCTGTTCTGTCTCCAAAGAAAGACGGAGCTTATTGTTGACAACACATGCATAACTTAATATGATAATGGCTATTTTAGCATGAGTACTAAGAAGATGTTTATGTGTTATTTCTGGTATTTTCTGCAGTTCTCATCATTTTCCCATTGAATTGTATACATTTCTGCTGAGAATTGGAAAATTATGATTCTGCAGATGTAGGTCTTCTGCCTGATCCCAACTTTATCTTTTTCAACATTTCATCAAAAGTGTCATGATGCTGGCACCTCAGAAAAAGTAACTAGCAAAAACAAAGCGAGCAGAACACCAACCCGGCTATTTTCTTCCTCGCTCCTTTTTGCTGTTAACTTTAATTGGACGCATCTGTAATTTTAAGGGACAATGTGCTTCAATCAGCTTCTCAGCTGAAGAGCCAGATGTCACCAAAGCTAATCTACGAATCATGCAAAAAGACAAACATGTCAGCCGGGCCGATCTAATTAAACCCAAAAGTTCCCACTGAAGCAGCATGTGACAAAATGAATTATTTTCTCTTTTTTCAAGTTAGCTGGAAAAACATCATCACTTCACATTCAAAATCCATTGCAGTAATAGAAAATGTAATTTGGAGTTTCATGGTGAATTTACGTTCCAGTTTTGCTCCGTCTCTTTGTTTCACTTGCTGTAATTAATTTTTTTCCCAAGTAGCTTCTCATTGTTGCGGCTGTGTTTTTTTTTTTCTTCAATAGTTTTGGTTTGCGTGTAAATTACTGTACAACACAACTCTGACTGATGTTTGATTTGTGTGGTGGGATGCGGCATGATGTAAACAAGAAATTCAATTTTAGGATTCTTGTCAAGTTGGGGTTCCACAATATAATAAAGTGCATCCAACCATTTTATACAGTGCTTATCCTCCTCACAGTCACGGGTGAGCAGAATTCTACCCCAGTTGACTTCGGACGAGCGGAAGGGTGTACATTGGACTGTTGCCAGCCAATCACAGGGCTATTATCAAATATCATTTGTATAGTGCATTTGCAATTTCAGTAGGACTAGGCCACTATGGAAAAAATATTAATCATCATCATTATTTTGTTTGATTTTGAGATCACAATTAATAAAAACAATTACCGCTTATCCATTTGGAGAATACACACTTAAGTGAAGATAAAATCAGTAGGAGAAGAAAATTGGATTTTGCTAATGTACATAAGTCAGTATTCACAAATTAGGTATACATGCTTATCGCTATTTTGTATTACTTCAGCATTTGCTTGCGAATATTGTAGATCACAAAGTTCTCTTTTCTTTTTCCCATTTGACAGTAGAGTTCAACTGGGCTGAACATTCTGTTGCCAACGTGATTGTGTATCCATACGTATGTGGCCAGAAATTGATTGGTCACCAGTCCAAGGTGTACCCTGGCTCCAGCTCACCCGTGACCCTAATGAAGACGAGAGCCATAAATAATGAATAAAATTGATCCCTTACACTATTTCAATTTTCAGTGGGTACTCGCTCCTGTCATCTCTTTCATCAAGGGAATTCAGTCAGCCTTTTTGCAGCTTTTTGTTCTCATGCTAAACGGGATGTAATTCATAGTGACATGTCGATCGAGTCAAGGCCCACACAGGAAGAAAAAGTATGTCTTCTTCTGATTTATGAGTGACACTTTTTTATGAGTCATTAGCAACCTATACAAGCAGAGAAGGAATGATATATTAAAGCAATGCAAGTTTTTGACAAATCCATCTACCAATGGAATCGATTTGTTGCCTGGGGTGTGCTGGTTTCGTGAGGAAAACTAAGATTTGGAGTTTACCTCTCTTGCGGCAGTAATTTTGCTCATCTGTTACAGCTGGAGCTCACACACGTCCATGTACATCCATTGCTCACTGCTCTTTTCTCTCACTCCATCCTCTTATCTTTGCACTGACTTATCACTCATCCTGTCTGCATGTTGTCTTCAACCTGTCCGTCATCAACCTGGCTGTCTTCCTCATACATCTTCACCCTCGTTCCCATACAAAGTCAGAAGTTCTATTCCCGTGATGTTGTATATTGACATCAAATGATTAACTCTCCCTGTTTTTTGGCACTAGAGTATCTTCAATGATTATTCAGTGGTGCGGGATATATTATATATTGATAGATTGATGGCTCGAGAGATATATTGAGTGATTGTTTATCCGTGAGAGAAAGTAAATTGTCAAAGCAGCAATCTTCTAAATTACATCAAATTAGGTGCAACTGACAAAGTTTGTGAGTGTGTGTTTGTTTGTGAGTCTGAATGATAAGAATGTTGATGACAGACTGCAGTATCCTAATCTTTACATTCTGCGTTATTATTAGAGCGTTTTTGATGGGCAACTATATTGTTGAAAAAATACCTAATTGCATGTACTGTATTCAGTGTTTATTCGCTTTTTACTGTTTTTATTTGTATTATATTTTGCATAACTATGTTGCGGGCTTAGTGGCCCAATCGGTATTTTCTGGATAAAAAAAAAAAACAGATTGAAGAAATCAAAGAATATATCATTATACAGTCTCATAGAAAAAGCTCCAAAGTGGGTTCCACACATATTGACGATCACACCAAATGTTAATTAAAATATTCCTTATCTTGTGCCCAAAATCAGCCTAGGCCTAATTATTTATATCTAAAAGATTATCCTGGTTGATTAAAGTATGGGTGTGTTGAGTGAGTTTTACATGATAACACAGATTGGCATTATCTGAGCTGTTGGGGCTGATAATTGTAAATGTTGAACCTATTCAGTATTTACCATCGCAAATCCTCATGTGTGGTCGCTTAAGCCTCGATTGAACCAAAGACGCCATGATTGTGACATAAAACAGAATGATAGCCAAGATGGAAGCAACCTGAAACTTGGTCCGTTACCTGACACAAAAAGAGAAGCAAGTGGAATTATATTTATAGGATACACAATAAGATAAGTGTTAGCTTCTTCTGCTCATTCCCCTTCTTATTTTCCAGCAGTCTGAATACCCTGTGGTGCTATTCTGCGTGCGTACGCGCATGCGTGCGGTCATTCACATTTTTCAAGTCACTGAATAAATCAAGTTGGGTTTGCGTTTCACATTTTTAACCTTATTTAACTTATTTTCACAGTTGTGTGACAGGAAAATTAAGTCTGCCACAGCATTCATCTTGGCACAACATTTATGTGGATCAATAAAAGTTTCATCATTGTTGCAGTTAAACTCTCAAACTAATTATTTCCATTTTCACTATTTTCCATGGTAAAACTCAACAAATGAGTATGTCCAAAAAACAAATTACATTCAATTTCAGAGGTTCCACCATGGTACACAAACAAAGCTGTTACCCTCACTGGTACGTTTGCACCCTTGACATCTTTTAGGACCTGCAGGTCTACACAGCTTCCAATAATTAGCCCCACAGGGTTTACAGGAGTGCAGAGTGTAACTTGAGCGACAGAAATGAACTGCTTTGGTTCTCTTATTCCTGAAAATGCATGCGAGCTGACTTTGTGACTCTCATCTTTCCGCCTGCAGCACAGGCCCAGCATTAGTGTATGAGAGGAGGGTTATTGCCCTGCAATATAATCCCATATTAGAACGATTGGCACATGGGCTTTTAATAGCAATCAGCTGAGCCGCTCTGCCTCTTTGACTCACACACGTAGTCGGTCGGGAACATCTGGAACTGCAGGGTGTAAAAGTGTTAATTGTCACGAATACAGAAAGGCACAGAAGGTTACTTGGGTGGATGCATTTGGTCCCCGTGCCTGTGTAGTTACTATTACTTGAAGAAAATTACGCAAAGATGCACAGCTGTCACATCTGAAGAGCTGTGCGGCAAAATGCGCTCTCGATAGAGTTTCACGTTGTTTGATTGTTTTTGTTTGTTTTAGTGGTCTCATTGGTTCTGTGGTGTCTGTTTGCGCATCACCTCCTTTCAAATACCTGCTTGTATGTCCACAATGAGCTGACTGTGGACTGGAAAGGGCTCCACAGTGGGTTGTTAGACTATTTGATTCTATCTGCACATAAACACACGTACAATGCACACACACACACGCAGACTTACTTGATGTTTTCCTCGTCTTTTCCAGTCCCTTGATTGTCCTCTCGTCTGTTTGCTCACATCTCTAATAATCCTTTAGTCCTCTGTGAGTCTTTACCGCTCTCTTTGCTCTCTCCTTTGCGTTCTGTTCCTCACATGCTTGCAGTGATCCTCCCTCCCCTCCCGCTCCATCCCTCTCTCTCTCTCTCACTCTCTCTCTTTACCTCTCTCTAACCACTCTATCGTCATCTTCATCTGTTTTTGCTACAAATGCAGTCATCGCTGCCTGCTTATCCATCACCTTCGTCTCATGGGTCATTACCCTAAGTGTTTCGCCTTCTTTAACAATTACATTTCCTTGTTTCCCCTTCTAATACAATGTCACGTCTCCTTGTGTGTGAGTGTGTGTGTGTGTGTGTGTGTGTGTGTGTGTGTGTGTGTGTGTGTGTGTGTGTGTGTGTGTGTGTGTGTGTGTGTGTGTGTGTGTGTGTGTGTGTGTGTGTGTGTGTGTGTGTGCGTGTGTGTGTGTGTGTGCGCATGTGCGTGTGTATGCGCGCGCATTTGTGTTTTGACCCTGGCATGGACGAAGACTGAGTAAAAGTTTGGCAGCATAAACGTTCCTTCGGCTGGGACTAATGCCAGTGCTTGTAACAAACACAAACACCCTGGTGCACACATTAATAACACACGCTCTGGCTTTACTTCTATCTTAGTCTTCTCTGCATCCACGTTCGCCTTTCTCGCTTTCTGCCTCGGACCCATTTAAGCTCCTTTCCTTTCCCCTCTCAATGCCAAATGTAGTCATTTTTTTGTTACCCCGATGCACCCAAGCCAGGTGATGTGCTCTTAGCCAAGGCAAATGAAGCAATTAGAAAGAGACATTTTAAATGAAGTTTAAATATAAATGCTTTATCTGTTGTGCCTGTCTGGTTTGTTGGGGAAGTTAATTTCCTCGATTGTCTGTCAAGAAGGATTCTCTTTTACTGGAAAACAGGATTAAGGGCTTTAACTTGGGTACATCGTTGACCTCATGATTATGAGTTTTGAAACAGATGCACCTGTTAGTCTCATAAATACATGTAACAACTGCATCCTAGAATCCAAACATTAAAGTGTTTGGTTCTGGCCATGACTGGGGCACCATCTGGACCAGTGTATTCATCACATCAAAAATCCTGCACGTCAGATTATACACGATAAAGCTGTTGGTGGATCCAGTGCAGCTTAAAAATAAGACAGATCAGAATGTACAAAATGTACACACATGTTGCCTGTGTACATTCCAGGGATGTCGCTTGCTGTTGTTAAACTGCAGGTCGTGTTTCCATTTGCAAAACAGATTTGCCTCATTTATTTTTAACTTCCCATGACTTTGTCTGTTGTGAAAGGTCCCTGCATAGTTAACCGCCACAAACAGACACGTGTACGCATCTAGTTTCATTGCAGCCCCGAGCTTTCTTCTGCAGCCTGAAACTTGTGTCAGCATGACTCACAATTTGCAATTCTATTTGTGTTCATATTTGCAAGTTATTAGTCCCCCACTATTGTAGATTATTTGGTACAAAGAAGTATAAGGACCACACAACAAAATTATGAAAAGTCAAATTATTATTATGAAACTACTGGAGGAATATTGTTGTTTCTCTTGATTGTTTGCTTAATTTTTTTTTGTAACACTTTGAGATGAAAAGTGCAAACGTTAAAAAAAAAAAAAAGGAACTGCTCTGTATCACGTCTACCAAGAACAACAAAAACCTATTTTATTTAACAATTACTGTTTCTCCATGCATCGGGCTAACAAATAGGCTTTTGATGGGGTCTTATTTATACATCGAAGAAAATGAAAAAATGTATTCAAAATAAATTGAATAAGTGTTTTTTAACAGACAAAAATGTGACTATGACTCGTTGTCAATAAGCTTGCCTTTTGCTTTTTGTCATCTCTTCTGTCCTTGTGTGCTTTAATAACAGAGAAATTGTAGCTTGAGGGCATAATGATTTTTTTATGAACAGATGGCACATGCGTGAACACAACAACTCTAATTACACCTTTGACAATCCATCCCTCTTAAACCCTCCACAAGCCTCCATCAGTACTCTACAGTAAGTGCATGTTGTGTACATGAAAGATGAGGCTCAGACTTGTGTCCAGTCTTTTGAGGGTATTACCAAGAAAAGCTGCAGGCTTCTAGCAGTGTTGCCAGTTACCTTGAAAAAGAAACTATAGTTGCTTTACTGATGGATTGATTTTACATGTGTGACAATGACAATAAAGATCTATCTATCTATCTATCTATCTATCTATCTATCTATCTACATGTAACTTATTTTACCAATGAGTTGACTGTGAACGTAACTTATTTCATATACTGTTTTGATTTAGCCTGTGAATACTGTAATAGTAGTGCAAAATGAATATTATTTAGAAATAGAAGTAGAAAAATGTGTGGACCTCCTGCATTAGCCACAGCTCTGCTTCAGACAACCTGTTGGGACTTTGTAAGTTTGAATTTATCGTGCTGTGACCCCAAATGTGTTCTTTAAATTTCTTGTACTTTTTATATAGATATAAATACTGTCAAGGTGTTGAAAACACGACTCGGCACATATGTGATGCCTCTCTCCCAAACAATGGAGCATAGATGACCTCATCCTATTATGATTCACAGTTTAATCTTTCCCGTTATTGCTTTTATGTTCCATAAAGTTCAGTTGTTTGTCGTGTATCTGTTGGTTTAGTAAACGGGTCTAATTCACCTCCTTTATTTTTATTGTTCATTAACTATATTTTTTTATGCATATGCAAACTACACATGTACCAGACCGTGGCTGAATTTGGTGTGGTGATCAGTGACTTAATTGCGCCTCATGTTACGCATATCTGCAGCCTAGTAGCAATTGTCAGCTATTATCTTCACAGAAGGGTACAAAGTCTTCAGTTGTATAATTAGCAAATTCCATTTGTCGCAAAGTAATGTACTAAGTCTAGGAATTTCTTTAACTGGTATTTTTTTGTGCAGCTGTTGCATCCTGTCAACAGATACTACCTTCCATCTTTGAATCTTTGAAATATCTGCTGCAGGTTTCTTTCTCAAGTTAAATGTAATGATCGTAGTTAGTCATATTTAATTGCATCAGTCTTATATAACTATTCCCACACCGTTGGGCACCTCAATGGGGGTGGTAACGAATAATTATAATTTGCATCCGTTTTAAAGGGAAAAGGAGATGCATTTGATATTTTCTCAACCAGTGAATACGGGAAGTGATCAAATCAGCGTTTGATTTAATCACAACACTTAAATTTTTAATCAAAACACTTTAATGGCGTAATTTGTCTGGTTAATTCTCTGTTGCTGTATGGATACACGTGGCCCATACTAGATATTGATGCATTATGTACACGAGAGATAAGTGAGGAGGAAAAGTGAGAAAAATTAAGAGTGAAGAGGAGGATGGGGAGGGCAAATCCCAGGACTCACCAGCTAGCTCCCTAGCATCTGTGTCCTGTTTTGACACTAATCTCCTGTGTTGCATAAGACCACACACACACACACACACATAGACAAACACTTCATAATATATTCAGCGTTGATGATGTGATGCAGCATTGTAAACATTCTCCACTCAGGCGTGCATATGTGCGTTTGATGTTTAAGAAAATTGAGGATATACTGTACATAGTGTAGGTCCTTAGACTAATTACTGTAAAACAAAGTGGGGCAACAGGTCATGTGACCAGCTGCTGTCGGGCTGACGAGTTTGTGTGCTCCTGTGCATGTTTGTATGTAGGCCCATGCAGTGTTATATTTGTACTCTGAAATCCAACCATCAGTTTATTTGATGGTAATCTTATTTACCTGTATGAGAGAGTGTTGTTATTAGAAGTGCACATATCTTATCTTTGTGAGGGAAAAGTACTTAAACAGTCTTCATTAAATATGCAGGTGCGTTTCCCTTCAGTTGACCTTGAAGTTATTTCTGTATTAAGTGCCATTCTTTTGCATTCATTGTAAATGGTCCCACTTAAATTTAAAAACCGCCCAAGTGAAAAGAAGAATGCAGACCTCAAGTTTGACCATTCCCATAAAGAAATGGCTGGCACTCCGACATTAGTCAATAACGATGCGGACTGAACCATTTTGCTCGATAACACGATGAAAGTCCTCCTACTGTTGTCCTGTGTTTCTGGTTTTTCTAATGGAGAGTAAACTGATTGGTCAGGGGGAGGCAAGTCACAACGTCGTTAGTAACCTTGTCTGTGTTTTTTTTTTGCACAGAATTGAATGAAAGTGTATTATGGTATGGATCGGGTTCCCATATTCATAAACTCTGTTCTGTTTTTACCTTCATATTATTGTGTGTTCGTGTTCTCCCAGTTCATTGCTGGTTTGTTTTTTGCCCTTGTGAAGGTCCTCCTCGATGCAGGCTGACTTTTTCAGTGAATTAATTTGTGCTTAAGTTTGTTGTTTTCTATAGTAGTAGTTTTCAGAGAGTTGTGATCCATTTTCCGTAGCACACTCTTTCTGGAGGTCATATTTGTGAAGTGGAACGAAAGCGAAGCATAGTTTTAAAAATTTTAGGCAGAGAGAAATCTGATAAATATATTTGTATGCAGCCCATCCTTTACCCAAATCTCATAAATGAATGTGTTCTTCCTTGACAAGTAGGCACATCTCTCAAAAGGTTAAGTAGAAACCTCTTTTATTGTATGAATCTTTCTCTGACCTATATTTGCTGTCCATGATGTCAAAGTGTTGACTGTGGAACAAGGTAATTATGTCAACAAAGCCAGTGGTGGGCTAAAACCTTTACTAGCGTCTTGTCAGCTCACTTACAGTGACAAGTTCTCAAAATTGTTCCTTTAAGCTGAAATATATGACACTGACATTTGGATATTACTTGAGAAAAAAGACACAATATGTCTCTGTTTTTTGCGGGTCAGCCTTTTTGTTGTGGTCGTTTGATGTGTAGCACTCAATTGAGGAGCAGCTGCACACAACTGATAGGTAACCGCTGGTCTCTCTCTCTCTCTCTCTCTCCTTGTCTTCTCTACATAAAAATGACCTGAATAGTCCCGGGTGGTGGCCTGCATGACAGCTATCCTAAGTCAAATGAATGACCGTCATTACTCTACATACATAGAAACCTTCACTAAGACATCAGATCTAGTGGTAAGTGTCCATGCATGCGCGTACAATAATCGAGTACACTTTCGATAAGAACACCTTGTTCTCTTCAATCCAGGACTTTCTGATGGAGTCTTTCTTACTTTTTAAAGACCTGATCGGCAAGCATGTGTACCCCTCTGACTGGATGGCCATGATCATGGTTCAGAACAGGTATTCTTCTTTTTATAGTAAATCTTTCAATTGAATTCAAATGGCAAGGTGTAGTTAAAAAGCTACAGCAGGTTTTAAAGCAACTTCTTTATGGCGTGATCAATCCCAATGACAGACAAGCTTGTGCTGATTCATTATGCTGCATATGTGGCTATATTTGTTGTGATTTAGGGTGTTCCTGAGGGCCATCAATACTTATGCTGACACAATGAACAAAATGTTTCTCAGCAATGATGATTTTGAAGTACAGGTGAGTATAGCTGTGTAAGCAATGTCATTGGAGGATTTGTCCATGCTGCTTTTTACGTCAATGTGCGTCATAGCTCCTCTTTTTTTCCACTGTCTAGTTGTGGAATAACTACTTCCACCTGGCTGTTGCATTCATTACTCAGGAATCTCTGCAGCTACAACATTTCTCGCCAACAAAGAGGAACAAGATTCTCGCCAAGTGAGAGAAAGGCCACATCACTCACACACCTTCTCCCTTCGCTCTAATGAAGCACATATATTTCAGGATCTGCATCACTGTTTATACTGCTGCGCCCGAGTTGGACCGCGTGTGGAAAGATAATTCAATTAGGTTCATGTTAAGGCAGTTTAGCGCAGAGTTACTTTTAGCAGCAGGATGTTCTTTTTTTTTTCTATTGTAGAAAATAAGTTTTGAGATTGGAACGGTTGACTGGCTCTTTATTTCAGATATGGAGACATGAGACGACTCATTGGCTTTGCGATTCGAGACATTTGGTTCAAATTGGGTAAGAAAGTCCTACATGCTATCATTCGATTACAACATATACTGGGCTGTATGGCATGGTATCAAGTAATAAAATACATCATCGTAAAATAACACTATACAATCCTAAATCAAGCAGGATGTAGTTTTCATGTTAATCAGAGTTGTCTGTATCTGCTGGATGTAACTCATAAAATCAAGTAATCAGTAAAGTAACCAAGTTTTTTTAAGGGAACTGTGGCAACATTGTTTCTTGTTTGATTGATCAGAGCTGATGTTAAAGCGGTATACTGGAATAGTGGTGAGTACATCTATCCTGCTGGGCCGAGAATTAACTTTGTGCCCTTTTCATTTCCTGCAGGCACCCATAAGATCTGTTTCATCCCTGGCATGGTGGGTCCTATCCTCGAGATGACTTTGATCCCAGAGGAGGAGTTGAGGAGGGCGACCATTCCTATTTTCTTTGACATGATCACGTGTGAATATGCACACTGTGGGAATTTCAACAAGGTGCATGCACATTGCACAGCAAGTGTCTTTAATCAAGTGCATATAAAAATGACACGTACAAATGCCTTCGGGTTTACGGACGCACGTGGGCTGCACTGTGTCATCGATTTTCTTTGACACTGTGCATAAAAGTAAAACAGACACCTTCATTCTACATAGATAATTAATTCCCATATATATGCAGTAGTTTATACTCCTGCTGTCTTTTTTCTAATCGTTCTTTTGTCTTGCTTCATCTGCAGTTTGAGAACGAGATCATTCTAAAGTTGGACCACGAGGTGGAGGGTGGAGGCGGAGATGAGCGATACATGCAACTACTGGAAACCATGTAGGACTAGTTACAGCCGCAATGAAAAAAAAAATTTGACAAATGTATTGTGATTCTCCTCTTACGCCATTAAATGGCTTAGGGATTGAATTGTTGCACTTGTTGCACATTTTGTACTATGCACAAAAGACCCTTCTAAAAATACACTATAAATTTTAAAACCATCATTGGCCATTGGCATCACAAAATTTCTTGCGGGGCAACTGCTTCCATTTTCTTCAATGTTCTCTTCCTATTTGTGTAATGCCATAGTTCCAATACTTTTGTCCACAAGGTTTTTTTTTTATATTGTTTTAAAAACTGCATCATTGTACTTTTGGGGTATTACCTTTTCGACCTAGAAAAGTTCCAAACAGGTACCTTAAAGTCCAGTGGTTTTTTTTGTGTGTGTGTGTGTGTGTGTGTGTGTGTGTGGCCCCACCAGCTTATCAAAAAGCTGAAAATCTTGTTGTTTTTTTGCTCATATTTAAGGAAATAACAAAGTTTTGGCAATTCTCTTGGCAGACTGTTGGACTGTTCTGCAGCAAACACCACTTTGAGGCCTCAAGTGCAGCATTTTGTCGCCTTGGTGAAAGGACTCCTCATCCGTCTGCTGGACTACCGCACCGTGATGAGGGATGACAGCCGCAACAATCGCATGAGCTGCACGGTCAATCTCCTCGTAAGTCCCTTTCATCAAATGTTTGCTGGCGGGGTTGTTCTGTGGTCTTCAATAACTTGACAGTTTGGTCCAGCTTGGAAATGCATATCTGTGCTCAGGACGTCCAAAAGTCATTTCAAACCTTGGACATGCCATAAGGCAGTATAGTACAGTATATAATAGAACAGGGGTGTCCAAGGCATTTCCTGACATATTCTGGTACATTGGTGCCTTGTGATCCAAGTTTAATTTGCCAAGCAGAAGGAAAATGTCCCAACAACAATTAGGAAGAAGGTTGCAGTGAGGGCCTGGCAGAGCATCACCATGGATGAACTCTGTGATGTCTATGCATCATGTCTATGCAACTTCAGGCTATAATTGACTGCAAAGGATTTGCAAACAAGTAGTAAAAAGGTTAAATTTGAATTATGATTGTTAATTAAATGTTGGCTTTAAAAAAGAAATGCCAATGCAAAAATGCATGCAGATGCGGTTGCAAACTAACATGACCACGAAGTCACGCCCAGCTGTATCCTCATGTTATGCTAGTGGCCTCCCCAGGCACTCACCTGCTGACGTCACAGTAGTGTTGGTTAGATTTTGTCTACAGCCTCCACTTTGGTGCATCATCATTTAATGAGAGCTTGACTCACTTGGCTATGAGGCACCATGGAGCACATGACCTTCGTGTAGATGGGCATTCTCCGGCGGGATACGAGCCCACTGATACTATTCCGCATCGATATTGTGTCTGACCTTTGCAAGGAAGAGAAAATAGTGGAAAAACTCACAATAGACCAACCTTTGCCCCTCAGTGACTGTGTGTTTACACTCGGGTGTTATTGGATACTCCCACAGAATCTAACGAGATCCAAAATAAGTGGTGGGTTAAAAAGATACCCTTTTACAAAGATACTAAATGTTTAATCACCCAGGGCATACAATGGATTCATAGACACCTGTCCACCGCCAAAGCCATTGCTGATATTTAGCAGGGGCCACACTGTAGTTTTATTGGGTTTAAACTGAAATTGGCCAACACTATTCATGAAAAATAATTGAGTTCATAAGTTTGAATTTTCTCTAATGTATGCTGGATGAAACGCAGCCTTAAATTTGATAAGCTTACTTTCACCTAAATCTTTGATTGTGTTTTAAGGTTCTAGAATTTATTCTTGTTTAATTTGACGAGGCCAAGCCGCATTAACTTGTTAGTGATCACGATTGCCTAGAGCTGGTAGTTTGTCTTTCGAAATAGCTTCAAGCTTGGCTGTAATTTGCAGCTGGAGAAGCTAAATGCCTTCTGGATATTTTTTCTATGTTCCAACAAGACAGCAATTGAACTATTTAGCCACCAGATATGCTTTTGTTGGAGTCAGGGTGATGCTTTCAAGCCCAAGAACACAATATTGTTCGTCAATCATGATGGCGGGAGCATAATACTCTGCAGCTCATTTTGCTGCCAGTGGTACACAAAAGGAGGCCTAACCGCCAAAGTCTTTTAATACAGCTCAACGAAACATCTAGACAGCTAAAACATGGCTGTTCCTACTAATATTCATTCATTTGTTCATTCATTCATTCATTCATTTATTGAAAAGTCGACTAATATTTATTTTATGTAATACCTAAGAGCTGGAGAGACACCAAAAGAGCTGCCTGCATTAAAATAATAGAATTATACTGTAAAATGCAGCCAGTTTCAGTACTTATTATAAGTCTACATATACAGTAGATAAAATATTCGAAAGAAAAGAAAAATTGCGGTTGTTGTGCATCTTGTGATAAGTTTATGATCATTGGTTTGCAATGGCGTCGCCCTACAGTGCATATAGATTTTTCTAATATTTTAGTAAATTAGTCTGCAACGGGAGTGGGACCTGTCCATTTATACGTCACTACAAACAACCACCATAGGGTTTATTTGTAAATTCAGTTGAACAGATCCTGTAATGAACTGGCTGGTGACTCCACATTGAGGATTCCTGTCGGAAGGTTCATATTGCTAAAGGGTTGCATCACTAGTCTCCTGCTTTCTGTTGAAGTCATTCAACATTAATAACCTGAGAATGTATGTGACACTTCAAATGATCATGGAAAACAATATATGGACCAACATATTAGGGCACGCACGCACGCACGCACGCACGCACGCACGCACACACACACGCACACACACACGCACACAATTAAATGCAACCTATTCTTCTTAAAACAATGTATGCAATGGTTTGAGGCACATTGTCACTAACCATTATTGGTTTGCTCTTACAGAACTTTTACAAGGACATCAATCGTGAAGGAATGTATATCAGGTATGTCCATGCTACAGCCGACATATGTTGCCTTTGAGTTCAGTGAGGATATGTGTGTGTTTGCGTGTGCAAATAAGTGTGTGAGGCTCCATAATCTCACAAGGGATTATACATGTCCCACTGAATTAATGTCACAATCCACTGGATCAGCACTTGGTCTGACTGAGGGAGAGTGGTATGAGAAAGAAAGGCCTAGTGGGTGGGAAATGGAAGACTGGCTCACAAGAGGAGATTATGCATTTTGTCAGGTCCCATTGTGTATTTCTGATGACCATTTATGCTGTACACCCAATCAAAGTGTATTTGTGAATATGACACCCAGTCCCTAGTGGATTATCTGCATCATTGCTTGCCATCTGCATGGCCTGTTTTTTTTTCTTTCAAATGGAGATTATATTAAGATTTTTTTTTTTTATGGAATGTACACTTACAAGACATAGCAGTAGGTACACCTGCACCTAAATCGTGGAAGAACAAAAGTTGTGTATCTTCTTCTTCTTTACAATGCCAAACATTTTCAGGGACTAATGTCCCCCCCCCCACACACACATTCAATTACTTTATTACTTCTCGAATAAAGTTCACAATCACCAACCATTAATATAATTGTAATTTTTTTGCGTCTCTCTGACGTCTGCGTGCCCCACAATTGACAGACATGTGATGAATACATCGGGTTGTCCAACAGTGTCATCTAGTGGAATGATGCATGACTCACATATTGTTTGCGTATAACCTCTTCGCGTGTGTGTGTTCGTGTGTGTGTGTGCGCGTGAGTGTGTGTGCGTGCACACGAGCGCGTGTGTACGTGTGTGTGCGTGTGTGTGCGTGCGTGTGCACGCGCCCGCTCGGTGATGTTTGTGTGTTCAGGTATCTTTACAAGCTGCGAGACCTTCACCTGGAGGGTGAAAACTACACTGAGGCGGCTTACACATTGCTGCTGCATTCACGCCTCCTCAAGGTAGCCAGAACACATGAACACATAAAGTGGAATTGAGTTTATAGCCGGTCTTGCTCTCTAATCACATGTCTGCCCGCCTTGAGTGAGACCGTTATATAGGCATGGATAAACGCTTGTCACATAGCTGGTCTGGCCTCTGTATGATAAAACGCAAAGATCAGTTTATGGCACGACTTTGGCTATTAAGGCTACATTGCAAGTCACTCACATGCAGGGAAGGTAGCAAATGTTTTGGATATTCTGGTAGCAGACTAGCAGTTCTTACGGACTGAGTTGCAAAGAGCTCATTTGAAAAGTGCAGTCGTGTGTTTTCTTCTACTTCTTTTTGGAGTAATTTTCAGGACTCAAACAATGATTTATGATTATAATTTGATGATATAATTTCCTGAATGACATTTGTCATTCGTTAGAGCACAATGCATTCCTTTATGCAGTTCTGTCTAAAGTGGGGCCTGTGACCTTTATAAACAACTTTTTATATCACTGGAAACATAACTGGGCTAAATGACATTTTTGCTTTTGATAGAACGATATCAATATGTTTTAAAAATATATACCTATATTCTATTGTAAAAAGAAAGGGACATGTCCTCTGTTTGTGTTTTCTCCTTCAGTGGTCAGATGATTTGTGTAGCCACTTTGAGTTCCGTGGCTCTCAAACCCAGCGACAGCTCAAAGAAACGCTCTCGGACACCATCATCGACTATTTTGACATGGGCAAGGTCTGAATTGTGCCATAACACATTTGTACGATGTAGTTTTCTTTAAAGTGGTTATGTTCATAGATGTCCTTCCATTCCCTCAAATCAATAGTTGTGAAAGTGGTCTTTCCATCCAGTTGAATTGTATTTTCTAGAAAGTTAAAAATGCACCACACTAGTGGCAAAATTATGATGAGACATTTTATAGCCAATTTTTCATGTCTTGGTGGCACTTTCATTTTCTATCTCCACTGAGTCCTTTATGTTCCCTCAAACAGTGATTGAGTTCCTTCATTTGTCACAGAGATTTCCATAAAATACATGACCTGGAGGCCAGACGGTGGCTGTTTGTCAGCAGATGGTGTAATGAAGGACACTGCTGTCTTTTTTTATTTCTTTTGACAAGCGTGCGTGCACGCACGCACGCACGTGTGTGCGTGTGTGTGTGTGTGTGTGTGTGTTTAGATGTGGGAAGAGGCCATCACTCTGTGCAAGGAACTTGCTGATCAGTACGAGAACGAGATCTTTGACTACGAGCTACTCGGCAAGAGACTGGTAACGTGTGCCTCAATCAACAAATCGTCAGATCGAGTAGAGTGCTCTGAATTGAAAGAAAGAGTACTGATAAGTCTACCGCTTGTGTATTTAAAGATTAAAGCTAATTTTGCTCTTCAGAAAAAAAAAGGCATATGTAGTTACAATATACGTATTCACTGACATTACTGAACATTTCATAACCCCCCGATTTTTAAGTTAATGCCCCTCATGCCGTTATTTAATTTCCCTTTAGGCTAGTACTCTTATGATCTATCCTTCTTTGGTTAGACTACTCTTATTCTCACCATTGGAGGGGAAAACAATCTCATTGCCTTACAGGACTCCTGCAGTTGCTCTCTCAGTGAATTTATTTGGTTATAGAAATAACCTTGTAAGGTTTGCACTTTATTTTCACCTAATTCCCTGTATTCTGCTGAGTGCAGCTTTGAGAGCAGATAACATGTGGGGAAGGGGGAACGCCCATTCAAGCCTTGTGCATGGACGCAATGAAGGATGCATTTATCTTTTCCTTTCTGCAGGAGAAACAAGCAAAGTTCTATGAGAACATCATGAAGATTCTGAGGCCCAAACCAGACTACTTTGCAGTGGGCTACTATGGGCAGGGATACCCTCCATTCCTCAGGGTGTGTTTCATGTTGTATAGTTCCCCCATTTGTAAAGTGAAACTTTGATATTCTCAACAAATTGAACTATATAACGCAATAATACACAGAGGAGCTTAAGAAAGTAGAAAATGGTGCCCTAACTTTTTACAATTACAATGAATCTGCTGTGCCAAGGAATTTTCAGAAAAATCAATTTCAGCTTTTACAAGAGCAGGGTAGAATGTAAATGTATGAAAAAGCGCTAGAGCTAAATTAAGGTGGTTAAAAAAAACAATTGTATTTCTGAGCAAATGCAAGTTATAAGAATTTTTACAGCCGTATATTGTCCAACAGAACAAGGTGTTCATTCACCGAGGTAAGGAGTATGAGCGCAGAGAGGACTTCCAAAACCAACTGATGAGCCAATTCCCCAGTGCCGTGCGCCTCAATACCACCACCATGCCTGGGGACGACATCCGCAACTCTTCTCTCCAGTGTATCCTTGTGACAGAATAAATCAATGTACATAAATATTTGGCACCTCAATTATTAATGCAATGTCCTGTTTCGTCACTGTTAGGCCCATTCCTTGCGTTTCCACAATCACTAATTCTGGGGATTTAAAAAAAAAAACATCCTTCTTGCTTGACTTATCAAAAACCTTATTGTTTCATTCAAGTTGGTATTATTGCTGATACTACTTTGATTGATGCAATACATAAAACAACGTGATGGCTGAGTATTGTAATAATCAGAAAATAATCTTTTTGTTTGCACCAAAGCATGACAGCTATCCATTGTTAACAGCCTTACTCAAATATACCTGATTTAATTATTCCACCATTATAATTATTGTCTAGACACACAAACAACTCTCAGAAGTTTAAGCTTGAGGCAACGTTGTACGGCTCCCAGGGAGTGAGGCAGAAGCAGACTTTTACGACAATTCCCTGACGGATCAAGTGTCCGTGAAAGTTCGATGGTTTGTTTTCAAGTTCATTTTAACATTTGAAATTGAATACTGATGGGAGAAAAAATAAATGCCATGGGGACATACGACCAATTTTACCAGTATTACCAATTTATGGGAAAAAAATATGAAATTGACCATATGAGAAAGCAGTTCAATTACTGATTTTAGAATTTCAACTTGCACAATATCGGTGGCATTGGACTTAGGCAGTTCCATTGTATTTCCAATTATGTAATATTTAAATGCTCAGTGAATTGGTACAGATATCCAGTGTTTCACTGTCCAGCCTGTCCTTGAAATCCCTCCTCGTCTGAAGAATAAACCAGTCCCGGACCAGATCATCAAGTCAGTGCTGTTTGAAGAGGCACAAGTGTGCAGTGAGACAAAAACTGCAAGAGAGTTTGGAATTTCAATGACACTGACCTTTGTTTGACTCCGTCTAGCTTCTACAAGTCCAACTACGTGCAACGTTTTCATTATTCCAGACCTGTGAGGAAAGGACCAGTGGACCCAAACAATGAGTTTGCTGTGAGTAGACTTTTATGACCATAGAGGAGTGAATGTCGTTGCCATCAAGTATGAAATGGTGCCCTCCCAGTCCATGTAATATTAGAATCTGTCCACTGTTGGGTATGTGATTTTTTTTCAACACTGCTTGGCCTTACAAATCTCATATAATTTCTCTTCTTCTAAAGTCTATGTGGATCGAGCGTACGACCTTTACCACTGTGTACAAGTTGCCCGGTATCCTGTGTTGGTTCGAGGCTACTGACATGAAACATGTAAGGATGATAAGAATTGACTACCTCTTGTTTTTTTTTTTGTATAATTGTATTCCTCAAAACCCTACATCAGGCTCAATCTCTTTTTATTATTTGTGTCTTTTACATCTTTCATCCCTCTATGCCTGGGCCACTGCGTCTTCAGACAACCTTGTCTCCTTTGGAGAATGCCATTGAAACCATGGAGTCCACCAATGAGAAAATTCTGGCTCTGATCAACCAGTACCAGGCAGACTGGAGCCTTCCCATCAACCCTCTCTCAATGCTTCTCAATGGTATCGTGGACCCAGCAGTCATGGGTGGCTTTGCCAAATATGAAAAGGTGATTAAAATATCCTTTGTACTGCTGACGTAGACCTGAGTAGGAACACACAACCAGATTGAAAATGAGTGGCACATGCATGAAGTCACCACTAATTAACAACCCAGCGACACCAGAGTATGTATATAGCTGGACTAGTAGATCGAGATCTAGTAGCTTAGCTGCCCAATCACGGGTTGTGGAACTGTGTGAGGCTGGCCATAATTATGTAAAAATGTGCACACTCTCTCCTAACTGAAAACGTCACTGTTCAGGATTAAACAATCACATTAAAAATTATGTCACATGGGAGTCAGCACACATCTACTTTAATTGAAAGTGCCTCTGATTAAACCATATTAAAAAAATATTAAAAAATCTTCTAGTACCCTGTCTAAAAGATTTTTTTTTCCATTCAACTACACTTTTAGGGTATAGGTCACATTAATGGTGTTGAGGGTACTTTATCTTGGTCGAAATGTTTTATTAAACCACAATTTCCTGACATTTGAACAGTGTCGATATATATGCTATGTACTTGTAGTACTTATGTTTTATTATATCGTAATCGCTTATGAAACATTCAACCTTTCTATAATTGTGTTTGGCTTGTTTTGCTGCCAGGCTTTCTTTACAGACGAGTACAATCAGCAGCACCCAGATGATGAAGAGAAATTACTGCGTCTTAAGGACCTCATTGCATGGCAGGTAGCCTACCTGACAAAATTACATTTCACATCCTTAAACAAGTTAAAACATTTGTAAAACTTGTAAAAATTGTTGTCGCTTTGAATGTACAGAACCCTAACAAATTTTGAAAGCTCTAGCCCAGATGTAGCCCAGATCTATTTGCTGCCTTGTCACAATCAGTTTTAACTTCCTACACTGTTGAATCTGTTTGTAGATTCCGTTGCTGGGTGGAGGCATTGCTCTCCACGGGAAGAGAGTCACAGATGACTTGCGTCCCTTTCACGAGCGCATGGAAGAATGTTTCAAACAGCTGAAAAAGAAAGTGGAGAAGGAGTATGGCGTGAGAGAGTTGGTAAGAACCCCAAAGCTAATAAAAATTCTGTTCAGTTGGTTCGGAAGTCGAAAATTGGTTCGTAAGTAGATGCAAAAACATCGCAAGGCTACGGTTCGTATCTCGAAAAGTTCATCACAAATGCACTGACTCTGCCCTGTGATTGGCTGACGACCAGTCCAAGGTATACAAGTATCCACGTGATCATAAGATGACAAGTGTTACGTAATTCTGCCTCACTGTTTTTCCAGTTGGACTTGGATGACAGAAAGTCTACTCGACCTTGCTCCATGCTGCGATCTGTTCGTCATTCCATAATCTCCATTTCCTCACTGCAAGGCTCTGAATGTGCAACACCAACCAAACTCACTGTCGACAGGTAGTTCATGTAATATTATCAGAAAAAAATAGGGAGTATAAACTGTGAGGGACTGATGTGGTTTGTGCATGCAAAAACAAGCACAAACTTAAGAACCCAAAATTTGTAATGAGTCCACCAGACCCAGGAACACTGGCTGAGTAACAAAAATACTGGCACCATACAAGCGCACACGCACTAACTGTCTTGGCATTATGAGCAAAACATTCATTTAAGTGCCTGCTTTTTGGGATCTAAGTGAATGACACCCGGACCTTCTTTCTCCTCTTTGCAGGGACTTCCCCCCTGAGCCATTCTTGAGCAGCACACTGCCTCGCTCCAGCGGCAGCCTCAGCACCAGCGGGCAAGATGGCGATCTTGTGACCGTGGGTGACTCTGAGGTGAAACTGAGAAAGTCTAAGAAGAAGAGGAAGAGGAGTAGCATGATCTTCATCACGGAGGAGAAAGAGCAAACAAACACTCTGGACTGCAAACGGGTGAGCATTGCTTCTTACTGTTAGAGTTCTGTGCATGTGTGTGGATGGGTCATGATGATCTCTGTCACCCGCCCCCAGCTGTCCAAGAAGCAGGAGTTCCATAGTGACACCAACTTGTCAGAGCCGAATAATGGGAACGTATCTCTGAGCGGCACCAATTCCAGGTCCCTGCCTACCATTACAGGTAAACTACAAAACAATCCACACTTGACTAGTTTTTTTTCGTAACGTAGTATTGGTGTAACTTAGCTGATTGCGCTCATAATGTAGGATTATCACTGGCGGTGGTGGGTGGGTCCGAAGAGGTGGAGACCACGCGAGCCAGGAGAGACAGCAAGTCCATGTCCCTCTGCATCCCCTCGGACCGAACAGCAGACAGACGCTCCAAAGGCGTCATCGGCCTCTTCTTCAAGTCCAAGGTAGACATGAAGAAGCAGAATAACAGGTGTTCCTTTTCATCAAGGTTCCAAAACCCTTTGATTGCGTTCATGATTTCATGGGGGGACTCACCACAATATTTCTGTTTGAAATCAATACAACCAAAAACATTGCAGTAAATAAATTCTTTTCTTCTTGCTGCAAGGAATTCATACATTTGCAGCCTTCACTGCTATGGGCAGAAATTCAAGACATGACCATAACAGCTCAGAATTGACCCTTGTGGCCTAACTGGCTGTTCAAACTGCTGTTTTCCATGGAGCTTTTTACCTGGTTCAGCCCTACCATTCTAATCACGTAGCTCTCTAGTTTCCGTAGTCGTATTTTGTTTCTAAGTGTACCTCATCTTAGAACAAAATCAAACTGGCCTTAGAAAAGAAAATCCGCACAGAAGATTGGTGAGGAAAGCTAAAGCTACTAATGCAACATTAATGGCTTACTGTGATGTACTCGCCTAGAGGACTCTGAATATCAATTCATATCACGCTCTTGAAAATATGGCCAAAAGACAGCTATAAAATGCTGCTTGCTCTTGTACAACGACCCCTAAATTTTTATAAATACATGAATATATAGTTAATTTTGCAAAAACGGTAAATTTGTGCAAGGAAAAACATTTGAAGCCCTAATGACATGAATATCTGGAATATGTGTAAAGTAAAAGAAGGTGAATTGGATGAATGATGTGAAAAAAAATGAGAAATGTTGATTGTGCCATAAAGAATGAATGGTGAAATTTTGGATCGAAATTTCTCGAAAACGGTAAATATTTGGAATGGAAAAAAATACACGCATGCTTGGTGTGAATATTTCGAATAAGCAAAAAGTGGAATGAGGTGAATCGGATGAATTATGTGGAAGTAGTTAAGCGTCAAAAAAGTGGGTGGAATAGCGATCCATCCATCCATTTTCTGAACCGCTTAGTCCCCACGGGGGTCGCGGGAGTGCTGGAGCCTATCCCAGCCGTCAACGGGCAGTAGGCGGGGGACACCCTGAACTGGTTGCCAGCCGATCGCAGGGCACACAGAGACAAACAACCATTTGCACTCGCATGTTTTTGGGATGTGGGAGGAAACCGGAGTGCCCGGAGGAAACCCACGCGGGCCCGGGGAGAACATGCAAACTCCACACAGGGAGGGCCGGAGGTGGAATCGAACCCGCACCCTCCTAACTGTGAGGCGGACGTGCTAACCCAGTGCGCCACCGAGCCGCCTGGAATAGCAATAACATATGTTATTCAAGGTGAAGGCCTTCACACAGTAATAATAATTTATAAATAGTTACTCTTGTTGAAGGGAAAATATTTGATTGGTACTGTAGCTCTTTATATTATTATATCCAATACTGTTTTATATTTGATAGCAATTTACAAAAACAATACACTGGACAACATTAGATCATAAAGTATTTTGAACATGTTTCTTAATACCTCCATGATGTCAGTGTTATGTTACATGTATTTTTTTTTTTTTTTACAGAGCTCAAAGACAGAAGATGTAATGAACAGTGATGCAGGCAAAGACAGTGACAATCATTTCTGACATCCGTTAGGTATTTCAGCTTCTGAATGTTTAGCCTCAAATTCTGCTTTTACACACTCACTGAATGTCCTTTTACTTTAGTGATGTCACCTCAAAGTAACATCGATTGCTATGTTTGAAAGATGACCTTTTGTCAGTAAGCTTAATGATCGCTTGTAACGCTGAATGCCATCTTAGAACTCTTTAGTCAAGTTGGCTTGAAATCACCACACTGCTGTGCTTGATTAAAAAAGACAGAAAAAGCAAAACTATTGTACAGCTTTCAACATTGTTGTGGAAATAATGATTTGACACATTCAGAAAGGTTGCCATGTCTTTCTAAAGATACTCTGAGTAAAACATTTCAATTAGAGTTCTGTGTTGAAATGTGACCCTATGCAGTGGCTAATTGTTATTCTCCAGAGAGACAAACATTTTGTATTTTTTGTTTTTCAAACACAGGTTGAAAAGGGCTATTTTGTTGCTTTATAAAAGTTATTATTACCATTTGCCTCAGAGACTTCATTTAGACTTTTTTTTTTACTTGTTTTTAAGAAGTTTGATTTATGGTTCAAAGAAAATAAATATAAAATGTATCACAACCCAACGGCAATGATATACTGTAAGTTCAGTGGCGTTTTTTTCTTCTTCTCAAAAGTAGGCCTACTGTATATACCAAATTCAAAACACAAAATATCATAACTTAAATTACATGCAAACATCAGAATGTTTTATTAAGACGTACGGTCGTTTGTAACAATAGCACTACTGAGAAAGGTTTCTTTTTCATTAGCCCCTCTTGTGTCAATATATGAGGCAATAAAAATAGTAACGTTTCCAGACCACTACAAAATAAGAACAACAACTGTAAGTACAAGTAGAAATGGAAAATGTTCATCTTGTTAGATTGCATATGAATACTTAGTGTAGGATGTTCAAAGCTACGTTTTTGTTGATTGGGTCAATACGTACAAAGCCAAGTAAATGAAAGTATGTCATTTATAAAACAGTTACTTACGAATACTGATGAACTGATGATAAAAGCTGTGGAATTAATTGAATCGTTAAAATGAATAACGTGAGCCTCACGGTGTGACTTCTTTGAATTGCTCAAAATGTAATTGGAGGATGTAAAAGTGTCATTTGGACATTGTATTGTAAAAGAAATTAGCCATTTGAGGAATGTCATAAACAGTTCCCAAGATGTCCGAAATGAGCTGAATAGTTTGAAGGTGGTTTCAAACGGGCAAAAAGTCTGCAGCAACTAACATAAATGATTTGAAAACTTTTTTCCAACAGTTTGGCGACCTACTGTGTAACCTGTAAAAGTAAACGATGAGATAATGTGGTTGCACAAGTGTACACACCCTTTAATATCTGGGGATGTGACTGTTCAGAATTAAAGTGATTAATGGTGTAGATAAAATCTGATACTCCATAACATTTTTGTGTTTGGGAAATTTCAAGATTCAGAACCAAGGTTAAATTTTTCTTCCGTAATTAAAATATCTGTTTCATTCCTGAGAAAATGATGGAATTTGCATCATTTTAGCAGCAAATGTGGATACAGGAAATTACAGTTTAGGAGAGAAGACATTTGCACATTATACAAAGTTGAAACCCAAACTATTGTCCGTTTATAAAATATCCAAATATCTAATCCAAAGTTATCATAATTGCAAAAGCAATTTGGAATGCAAAAATATAGAAAGTTGCTTGGGATTGCCCCTTTCAGTTGATTGGGTTTTTGTATGTGGAAACTGTGGAAAGAATGCGAATATACACATTCACAGATTAATCCTCAGCTTCCAGCAGACATGATATATGTGCTGCTCTCGCCAAATACGATAATGAGCAAGTGATGGAAAACTAATAAGGCCTTAAAATAAACCGGCGATGCTCAAATTAAATTGCCTGCTCATTTGCAGACAGTTCTAATTCAATCAAAATGATAAGTGCAGCGTTTTCTTTTCAAGCTATGGGTTCATATAAATGAAGTAAACTTTCAGTCGATTTTCAGGAGTGAACACTTGTGTCCACTAGAGAGCAGTAAATCACTAGTGGGTATTTTTTGTAGCATCAATATATTTGGCCTACAGAGGGCAGTGTTGAAATGTTCCCTGATCTTAAGCAGATGAAGGTCGCTCAGGTGTTGCCGTCATACATCATGGCTGATAACATGCATGTAATCAGCCATCCCTCTTCAATGCCCCCCCCCTCCCCTTGCCACTTGTCGACGACTGTCACTTCACATTCCACCAGCTTCCTCCTCGCAGTGCTCTCTGCCTTTTCACTCCATCCGTTCTCCTCTTGTGTTTCCAGGCCCACTCCATCCGTTCTCCTCTTGTGTTTCCAGCCCATTTGGCCTCTTGCAAGAACTGCCTCGAGCTTATCCATCTCTCTTGCTTGCTGTCTCTCTCCATCTTTTTGACAGGGTGTACAAACAGTTGATGGCAGAGCGGCAAGTGGAACAGTGCTGCTGTGGGTCTTAACAGCACAGCTTTAGTGATCCTACATTTGACAGCTCGTCAAGGCAAGACTGCTCTCATTGGTTCTTTTTTCACCTCTACATCTGTAGTGCGTTGTCATGAAACACAAAAATGGGAGGAAACCAAATACTTCCTGCCCATTGTTCTCAAGGCTTATATACGTATCTTGTGAAATCTAATGTGCTTCATGTTGGTATGTACCCACAAGAGTCTTCTAGATCTGGCCCCAACAGTGACTTTAAGGTCTTGAGACTATATATAAATATCTGTTTCTTGCGGGTGCAATTTCCAGACAATGATCACACTCCGAGATCATTTCTCCTTTTCAAAGAGATGATTCTATTAATTTTAACATATAGCTCGGAGCGCACAATTTCAGGAGAGAGGGCGAAAGACAATGATGGGAGTTGTAGTGGTCATGAGGTTAAAAATCGTACATCTCAGTGTGACAATGGGTAAAAAAAATTAAGTGTCACATGCCTTGCGGCCCCCTCCTCTGAAATACTCTCTTTGTTTAAGACTTGCTTGCGAAAGGCAGTGAGCTACAAAGACTCCAAGGTCTTTTTTGTTTTTTTACCGGACAATTGTAAAGCTTTGTAGTTTGGCTCATATAGTATTACATGCATGCTCTAATTTGTTTTGGTCCACTTGCTGGCTCTAGAGGGACAAAATTGGCAGTAGGAGGACTGTAACAATCTCTGAAGTACTTAATGTTTGTTATCTACAATGCTGAAATCAACTAGATTGAATCAATACTTGGTAAGACTTCCTGCCCATCTCCCTTCCCTCTGAAAGCAATCTTCAAAATGTCAGTGATACAAATAAAGGAATATCTTATCTCATAATTTAGAATGACTGCTGTTGATGTTAAAGGATATCCGACACAAAAATGCTCCTTCTTGCCGATGGTTTAGTTTGTTGGTTTGTCAGTCAGTCAGTCAGTCAGTCAGTCAGTTAGTTAGTTAGTTAAACAGCTTCTGGTATTATTTTGCTATATCATTACAGTATCAGGTTACTTTTAGAAGAATATTTGAAAATGGTCACATCTTCTATCTGATCTTTCTTTAAACTTTCAGGGATTATTTTGCTTTGGTCAAAAAGCAGCTCTATGATGCTGCTGATGGTAACAGGCTTCAAAGGAGAATTTCCGTTTGCTTGTCGAAAGAGCATTTAAACCGTCATTTAGACATACTGTGGATCTCTTTGTAAAGTGGTTGTTTTGAGCATACGAAGATCAATACATCTTTTTGCGTACTTTGTTTTCAAGTAGTGTGCCACTTGATGCTCCGAAGAATGGTTTGGTGGGCTTTTATCAGAGCGAAACGGAGAAGACGGGCATTAAGGGTGGGTGTGTCATCTTTAATTGAAGTTAATGGCTGATGGCCATATTGTATATCTGCTTATGCAATGTTCAAGCACTCACGGGTTTCCTGGTGTGCTTGGTGTGTCTCAGTGGCAGCAAATTAGCAATCAGTTATCTGCAAGGCCTAACGTCACTGTGCTCGCATGACACAAAGACGACCCAAAAGCGGAAATGGAGAGAGGTTGAAATATGAGTATTTTATCAACGGGTGGTATCCTGTGTGGTCCGGCCTAAGATTACATTTGGAGAATGAATAACAAAGACCAAACTGCAAATGACCCACAGTTAAAATGTCGTGTTTTGTGATACACTGTAACCAAAGAGACCAAGATACATAATTTTTAAACTAAAAATTGGGATAATGTGATTCCACAAGTGTCCACCCCCTAACTGGGAGGTGACAATGGTCAGAATTAACCAATCACAATCAAATTCATGTTAGTTGGGAGTCAGCACACACTTGCCACCACATAAAGTGCCACAAATAAGCATTTGATGTTCCTGTAGGTTTTTCATGACTTCCTTGTCTTCTACATTAAAGCCAGCTTGTGCAGCTTTGGCCACCACCCAGCTCTACATAACACCTGCCCCCTTGGCCCCTCCCACAGGTATTGAGCCTATGGGAATGCACCTTGTGTCTTTGGGCTGTGTTCCACCTCCAGGCACCTTGGAGCAGTTTGCCCTGGCTCACTCTACCAAGACCATAAAAGCCCTGACATCTTATTTCTTAGAAACTTTGGGTACACAAACCCATTCACCCCGGTAAGGTGCTAGAAGTTAGCCCGGCTATTTATTATGATCCTACTCCAGTTTATTGTTCTTAAAAACACAAATGAAATAACCATTGTTGAGGAATCACCCAGGGTATTTTACTGTCCACCCACTGATCAGTTTGTCGTCACCAGAGGCCTTGTTGCCACGGCAACTGCCCTCTGCTCCTGTGGGGATTTGCTTCACGCTGCTTTCCATCCTTGCAGTGCAATTGCCTTACTGCTGTCTACTTTCATATCCAGAGGGCAAGGGCTCACAAACTTTTTTGTGTATGTGTGACAATTAAGGTGCCATATTTGTGTGAATGCACAATGTGTTATCCGTTATGCACGCTGCCCCTCTGGCGAGCTGTTGCATCAGCTCAAAACAAGTCACGTCAAGCTGCAAAGACACATTTCACACTTTTGCTACTTCTCCCTTGCTCTTATCCCATTCATTGATTTTTGTTTCAAATGTTCTGTACAGTATATCCACCTTGTTTGGTTTCCACTACAAGTGAGGGTTTTAGCCTGAATGGCATCCTGTGTGGCTCTACATATTCCGCATCCCAAAAACTAGAAATTAGAATTAGAAACACTGTGTATATTGTGATGACAGCGTCAATCAAAATGCGTCAGTGTCTCTGTGAAGACCACATTTGTATTATATTGAACCTTATTAGATTAAAAAAACTGTTCCAAATATCTTGTCCAAAGAACACCAAAGTTTAAATGAGCAGTGAAAACAAAAAATATATCTTTGTGGCAGTTGTTAAACTTATAGTAGCACTGTGCAGTCAAAATGGTAGTGAGATCCAATTTAGTCACACTGCTGGAGAAAGAGATCAACACTCTCAGTATTGCAGCTTCAGTTCACAGTCACACCTTTACAAAGCGCTCCATGACACCTTGATTTTCAAGGTGATGGTCCCTGAGCCTCAGACACACTTCCCTCTGCCTGCCAGATGGATGTTCAGGTCCATTTGTCACACGTATAAGAAGTCGTACAAGCTTTTACACCCATTTAACCACCTGGAACTGTGTGTTTATCAAACTGTATTAGACTGACCTTGTGTAAGGTTTATGCCCAAGCTGCACTCAATTAATTTTACCTCACTGGTGAAACGTTTTTGGGGGAATCGTTACTACGCTTGCCAAATAGTAGCTCTTTAACGGAATCAATAATTTTGGTGCTAAAATATAGTATTGCTTTTCATAAATTAAAAAAATGTAAGCGTATTGCTTCTTAACAAATTGTCAAATTATTATTCCTCTATTCTTATCAGGAAAATAAAATGTTTTAGTCGTTAAATATCCATGCTTGATTAAATTCGGACTCGTCAAAGAAGCCCTCGAATTGTATATAAAAAGGTTAATTCAGTTTGAAATTCCCTAATTCCTGTTCAAAATGGTAAGATATCGACAACTCATTCAGACTAAATAAGAACTTCATGATCTTGGATGTTCTTGATAATCATTTCCCCTGCCATCATAATATGCATGATTTTCCTTTCATTTTATTCCTAGCACATTATTTCGTCGTCTCTTCTTGCAAGCACTTGTTAACGGTAACCGGTGTGTGGAAGAGTTCCTGTAGGACTGGCCAGTCCCGGAGGACCGGCTGTATTCTGTATGGGTCTAATTATAAACACAGCTTTCTCATTTGCACCCCTCCTTCTTTTTCTCAGCCCTTGTTCGTCAACTCCTCCCCCTCCGTGCACAGTGGGCTCATTAATTACTCTAGAGTTTAGAGATCTATCTCAATGTCATCCAAGCTACAGTAAGTCCAGCAGAAACTGCTATTGCTCAAGTTGTTTGTGATGTTTGAAATTTATAGGCTACTAAGTGAGCCAGTGCAAATGTTTTGTTTAGAACCTCTATAAACAGTGTGTCTTTCTTTCTGGTGCTAACGATGTACCGTTCATTTCCTCACCCATGAGAATGTAACACAATGACACAGATGTGAAAGGAAAAAAAAAAAGTGTTCAATCAGCAGGTGTCGAGTCCTTCCCTTGAATTAAAAACATACAGTGATGCCTTGAGATCCAGTGGAGTTGAGTGGAGTTAACTGTCAAACTAAACAAGGAGGGAATTATGTTATGTAACAACCTCAAGGTACGAGTAAGGTAATTTTTAGGGCTACCAACAGTATTCAACCGTAGCAAAAATAAACAAAAAAAAGTTACAATTTGGACCATTTCAAAGGCTGGAAAGTTGATGTTTTTTATTTCATCCATTTTAAGCATTCATACCCTGTCGTTTAATACTCAGTACACTGACTGCCCTCTGCTGAGACATGACAGTTAAGCTTTATTAAGTGATTAATGGCATTTGACCTAAGTACTGGGGCTGAGGAGTGACACCGGGACTTGAGGAAGAGACAGGTAGGACATTTATGCAATTAGTGCAGGGGCTGGAAGAATGTTCGAAATGATCAGAGGTGCAGACCCAAAGCACCTCTGTCTGTTCCCTCGGTCCCAAGGTATTGCCAAAATAAATGTGTTCAAGAAATTACAAATTTTAATCCCTCTTTGAATCTTTCTTTTCTGTCGAAAATGTGCGGCAAATGAATGCAGGTGTAAAACCACATTTTTACTTTACTTCTTTGGGTGAACTTGCTGGAGCTTTGCAATGGCATTTTTCTCCTGTCAATGTTCAAGCCTATAGATTCCATTAGCACAGTAAAACATGACACAAAGTGCACTTGTGGTTTGTTACTTAAGGCTTATGCCTTTTTAACAATGTCTGGCAATTTTAAGGTGTACAATTAGGCATACAATACATATTTGTATGCAAAATGTCAATGACTGATGGTTTGGGAGCCAATTTGTGTTTTAACTCAATTCTCGCACATGCGAGAGCTGTGTGAGGCAAATCAAAGAGGATATAGTATACATGTTGAAGATTGTTTTGTACTTGTAAGAAGATACAAAAATGTAATCATTATGAGGTTATCTGGCATACAAGGTAATCCAACAAGTCCTTGTGCGTGTGTGTGCGCAATGTTATGATGGGGAGGATGAGTGAAGCAAGACACCAGCCACTTTCCAAGCAATTATCCTCGGATTAGGTGTCATCCAATGCATGACGAGGTTTGTAGGCCCTTGCAACAACATCCCTACAAAGAGGGGATCAGAAATCTGATCTAAAACTGTTCTTCAATTTCAGGCCTTTTTAGTTACACAAATATGCATGTTTATGCATGCAGATGTGGGTTCTTTGACAATAATTTATTAATTTGGAATGTATAAATATTTAAAAGCAACACTTATAATTGTTGGGTGGAATCAATACTTGAAAAGTGGCTGAATCTATCAGCCTAATATAATCAATAAGTAATTAGGGTTGGGAATGCCCTGCTTCGAGATGCAAATCATTTGCTGTATCTTGAACATGCTTCAAGGAACACCAGATGTGGTGGGATACGCTATTAAATGCATCTGGTTAGGTCGCATGAACCCTGGGGAGACACAATGGTCACAAGTAAATCGAATCACACATTTGTTTTGGTGACCAAACCTAAAGTGCGGAACCTGTTAAATACCCTTCAAAAGCGTGATGACCATCTGGTTGAAGAACTTGAAGTAGTGGTTTGAGATTGCAGGGACATATTTGTTAAGAAAGTGCCCTTGATTGCCAGTCATGTTGAACTTAATAGAGCTAACGTTCAACTCCTGGTATTTTTTCAAGAGGTATCGATAAAGGACAGAATACATAAATGCAAATGAGCTTGTAAGTTGACAAAGTCATGAATTAATGATTCTATGTTAGAAATGTATCACCTTGCCTCTTTATGTATCACCCTTTAGGTTCTATCAAAAGCCTGCTAATTTTAGAAAAGAAAAAAAGGATAGAACTCTATTTTTTTTCACCGGCCACTGGATGAAGACCAGTCCAGGGTGTATAGGGAAACTCCACACCAAAGAATTTAGACCTGAAAAAGTCTTGTGGTGCATCAAAAGTGAAATGTTTTCAACTAAAATAAATCCAGTTCCTTCTATTGGATCTTTAGAGTTTACCGTGACCTGGATGACTGAGAATCATGATTTCAAATGTTTTCTTTATACTGGTACATGAGGGCCTAATGTTTGTTTGTCTCCGATTACCTGGGGTGACCTGGACAATGGAGTCCCCCCTCCCGAAAAAAAAAAAACATTTACAAGACCTTTGCAAAATTGCATTGATCCTCTTAAAACACTGCCATTTAGACAATGGATTTCAGTGTCCTAAGAAAGATGATTGCATTTTGTGAAGGTCAGGCGGGACACAGAATGAAAGGACCAAAGGAGTGTGTGCATGTGCGTGTTTTATTGACTTTTCAAAGGCTCTGGGACTGCTGTCTGATAATCACAGGATGAACATAAAAAGTGCATGACGTGTAAGACAATGTCAATATCGGATACTAGTTACTCACTGGCCACCTCAATATGTGCACCTATGCAGTCAAAGAGACAATAAAAGAGCTGCATTTAAACTCGCTGTACAGTGAAAGTTAGTCTTCCAAATTTGTCACAGCACACAAACTTTTTAAAGGCTCCTGGGCTCTTGTCTTAAAGTCACAGGATGAAGGTATAGTCTGTGACAAGAATGTTAATAGTAGACACTAGTCAGTGGCCACCTCAATACGTACGCCTGTGCAATGGAAGAGACAACAAAAGAGCTGCGGCTTCAAAATCATAATAAATCAGAACGTCATTCCTGCTCAACTGTCAGTTACCTCTACTTCAACCTGCAACCTGCAAAAATGAAATCTACTGCGCCTATCGTCTTCCTTATGCCGATACATATAGTTGCATGTTTGAGCCATGCTTAAATTGTATATCCGCTTAAACCCTCCTGCTGTATTATATCCTACCAGGTCATCAGACAGAACCATTTTAACTATTCCTTAGCTGGACACTGGAAAAGGAAAGATGACCACGTCTCAAGCAGTTTACTTCAATGAAAGGTGAACGAAGGTAATTTTGCCACTATAAGTGTAATGGTATACACACTGGTGTTACATTTAGCTGTGATTTTAGTGTTTATTCAGAGGCTGGCTTGTCCAATATGTAATGTATGTAATATATCTTCAAGAAGCCATACAAGTCTTCTGTGTCTTGTCGCATGGCCCCGTCTCAAGAAAACAATACAAAAATAATGTGTTGCCTGCGGCAAGTGCATAAAATGTACTAAACAATAGAAATACACTGTTACACTTTCAAGCCAAACATTTAATTATAGCTTGAAATGATGTCTGTAAACCCCAAAGTATGACTTTTTTTTTTTTTTAATTATTACTATTACCGCCACTATACCATAGATGCCTTGGGTATTGTTAATTATAATATGACAGTTAAGTTATATTGAACTAGGGATGATTCTGTTTCTGTCCTGGTATTAGGCTTAGTGTGTCCTTTTAATTGGCTAGAAAAGCTCACACTTGTATTGTCAAGGTAGAAGTCTAACAAATAATAGAAAAATTGCCACTACTCAATGTATTGTACGTTATTGTATGGAACAGCGTTGTTATGCAAATGACATGTTGGTTACTAATTTTGAAATTCTGATACTTGCATAAAGTTCCTCGACACCGGTACCGAAACTGCACCTCTGCAAAAATCTACAAATCAGCAAAAGTTGTATGCAGCAAAAGCGAATGCATGAACATGATCTGTTAAGCTTGTATGCGTGCGTGCGCGTGTGTGCGTGCGTGCGCGTGTGTGCGTGCGTGCGCGTGTGTGCGTGCGTGCGCGTGTGTGCGTGCGTGCGCGTGTGTGCGTGCGTGCGTGCGCGTGTGTGCGTGCGTGTGTGTGCATGTGTGTTTCATAAATAATCAGTGGGTATTCAAAGCGTTTGATAGCTGGTTAATCAACTGTTTTACTCTCACTCAAAGGCTTTATGAGCACCTGCAGCATGCTATTATATTGTATAAATGTGTGTGTATTTGTGTGTTTATTATTGTCACCATATTATAGGAGGAGAAAGGAGATGCATTTTGTCCATTAAATGTTTAATGAAATTTGTATTTATATGACTACAGGTGCAATCAACCTTAGATGTTCAACATTTAAACACGCAAAGTTATAGAAAGAAAGACTTCGAACAGTTAGCTGATACCTAAGCAATAAGTCATTTGACTCGCATTGAGATTTCCCAGTTGCTCAATGTGCCAGCACACAAAGGCATGGTTTTAACATGAAATTTGAGATGATAGCAGAAAAATGCATGCGTTTACAGTATTTAAAAAGTCACTGGTTGCCTCTTGCTTATATGACATTGTGAAGGCTTCGACTCATTAAATGCAAAGTGGGTGCCTTGATACATGCACACACGCGCCTAAATACAGACAATAGACATTAATCTTCATTAGTGTTGTGGTTAGGAAATGAAGCCTCGGGGTGTTATTAGCAATAGAAATCCCGCTGTCTGATGTTAACTGTCTATTTCAAATAACGAAATGCACCTCCACAGTATTCTCTGCTAGTGTCCCTAAAATCTGCCAAAATGGTCCTGCTCCTTTCAGGGATCTCAAAAAAAGGAACTCATCTCAATCATTTATATATATTTTTTATACATTTCTATTTTGGGGAAGATGCAGGGACCCACATGGTAATGATAGATTGGATTATCTCCATATGAATTCAAGCAGATGATAGAATTGTTCTATCAAATGTTTCTATCATTCATGAATTTGGACTCGACCAAAAAAAAAAAAAACACACATCAGGCCATGCAATTTTGGTCTCTCATGGAAGCCATCTGTCTCAACTGAAGAGCGCTGAATTGAGTGTTTAGCCTCCAGTGTGCCCATGGAGGTTTTAGGAACTAAATTAACTTCATTCAAATGGGAATTAATGACCAAGCAAGGGCCATTCATCTGGCATAGAGCGGCAAAGTACTTTCAACACAGTTTGAGTGCACAGTACACGGCCGTTTGTTCTCCACTTGTGAATCCCCTGGCCAACAGTCTGCTTTATTATCTACAAACATGTTTTTAATATGACCAAGTCATTTCTTTGTTTGTACAGAGCCGCCACAATTTCCCTTTCATGTAATGACTCTGTGCCTAAATTATGAAGTTAATTGCAATGCCGGCTTTGACTTCATCTTCAGCTCCGTCGTTGTTGTTGTTCATCCCCGCAGCAAAAAGACATGATTGACAAATCTGATTCACTACAATGTGAAGCCTTCATCGGGTCTTGCAAATGACGAACAAATACGTATAAACCTCGACCTACCCCTGGGTAGCAAGGTAAAACATTTCCACAAGCTTTACAATTTCAATAAATGAGGTACCGTAATTTTCGGACTATAAGTCGCACCGGAGTATAAGTCGCACCAGCCATAAAATGCCCAAAAAAGTGAAAAAAAACATATATATGTATACAAGTCGCTCCTGAGTATAAGTCGCCCCCCCACCCAAACTATGAAAAAAACCGCGACTTATAGTCCGAAAATTACGGTATATCGTATTAAAATGTAGAGATGAATGACGATGCTCGCCTCCTGATTTTGACTTGCAAGCATAAATCCGCTAGTCAATGTAAATAGTACAGGAACTGGGTTTAGGTTGTCATCAGACAACAACAATACACCCGTTTTTTGAAATTTGATACAAGATTTATGATTTTTGATGATTGTTTTCATGCACAGGCTGTCCTAAAATGTAATCTTTTTCCCCCAGAAAAAGTACAACTCAGACAGACGTGAGTTCATGATATTTGACAACTAGGCTTTTCAGTTTTTGTAAGCATAACATTCTCCTCCCCAAGGCTTGCAAATTGAGACTGGAGCAGCGTTGCAACGTTGCGACATGGCAAGAAGTTCAGCACTAGTCTGAGATGGCACACTGCTCATACTTGTAGAAGGGTTTATGCCAACATTGGCAAGTTTGTCAAAGCAGGAGCTGTTCTGGAAGGTCTTCCAGTGATGGAAATACAACTTTTAGAGCAGGCCTTTGTGCAAAGGCTGTGAAAGTCGATCTGGAGAGATGCGCTGGACAAATTCACAGTTGGGTAGAAAAAAACTTAAATTGGGGAGCGATAGGAAAAGCATTCTTACAAAAAATTGCAAGGCTAATGCTGTTAAAAGCTCATTGTTCACTTTCTGTTCTTCATTCAGACTAGGTGAACTCTGTCTACTTGATTTGTCAATTTAATGTTACGTTTCCTTAAGTTCTGTAAATCAAATATCTGTGACGAGCACAGTATGTTACAATTCTCTTGCGGAAAACAAGTCGAAGCACTGTCTTATCCTAATAGGAATTGTCATTCCAACCTCGTCTCCCTCACTTGTCCTTCCTCACATTTCTTTTTGTTTTGCTTTGAAGGCCATAAGAAGATAATGTGCAAAGTAGAGGCAAGCGAGAAATGAGGAATACGTGTTATATCTTTCAGGGATAGAGAACCATGCTTGAGTAATTTAATTAGCAGTGGTGGGTGGGCGGAGGATTATGGAATATAGAAATACATTAACTCTGCTGTAATGAAACCTCTATGCACCCATTTTTGACCATTTGACGAGTTCAGGGTCAAAGGGAAGCTCTAGTCCACTTGGACCTCAAATCACTCGGTCCAAGAATGAAATAAAATTAAGCAAACTGAGCTCATTGTAGTGTATTTGTCTGATATTTTAATGAACACTTTTAGTCCTTTTTAGGGCATTGAAATTGAACTTGAAGAAAATTTGATTTGTATTCTGTGTGTGCTATTGTGGTTAATATGTCATCAAGAAAGCACTACTACTTGTCACATTGATTTTGCTGCCATGTTCTCTACAAATACAATGACCAAATTGTATCTTAAAAAGGAGTTTAATTCTTCAGAGCAAGTTTGATACATCATCTAGGTCAGGGGTCACCAACCTTTTGGAAACGGAAAACTACTTCTTGAGCAATGATTAATGCAAAGGGTTTCTAGTTTTATACACACTTTTGAAATAACAAATTTGCTTGAATTACCTTTTTTATCTTTATTATTTTTTCCTTTAGAAAAATCAATGTGTGTAGCAATTGATCAAGTTACTGATATTCCACAATAGTTTTCAACAATAATTTAATTTAATATAAATTAATCATAAAGTGACCACAATTCCTGCCTAAATCAAGAAGAAACACAGCTGGCATTTCTACTTGATGTATCAATGAGTTTGTGTTGCTGACAGAATGAGAAGAAATATCAATGAAAAGGAGATATCAGTGGCATACTCCAGATAAGCTTGGCAATTCACAGGCAGCAGCCTCTCATATCTCCTTATACATGATAGTGAGGGCAGAATAACCTTTCGTGAGATTACCAGCTGCTCTGTCCTGCATCTCCATCTTTATTTTTGGCTTCCAATTTAGGGTAGACAAGCACAACAGAGAGTCACTGATGGTGAAGTGGTACATTTACCTGACTTTAATCCAGGCCGCTTAGGTTTAACCTAGTAACAGCGTGAATGTGAGTGGAAATGTTTGTCTGTACCCTGTGACTGATTAGCAAGCAGTCCAGGATGTAGTCCGATTTCTGTCCCAAGTCCGATGGCAGTTTGAAAGATGGATGGATGGATGGATGGATGGATGGATGGATGGATGGATGGATGGATGGATGGATGGATGGATGGATGGATGGATGGATGGATGGATGGATGGATGGATGGATGGATGGATGGATGGATGGATGGATAGATGGATGGACGGACGGATGGATGCACTGGGAAATCCCATTTGGTTTATTTTAAAGTAATGTCAAGGATGGGAACTCCTTGTTGACCAGGGCGGTGAAAAGATTGAGGGCAAAGAGGAGTGGACTAATATGTTTTCAGATGACATTGTCATCTGGAGTGAGAGTAGAGAGCAAGTGGCGAGAGGGGGGAACAAGAGAGGGGGAGATATGCTAACTCAATTTTTATCGTTTTGCAGGAAAGCAATTTAAAGTTTTATGGCCACAATAAAAAGCGGCTGAGTTGTATGTTGGTGATTTATAAGGCAATGACTACTATGTTTAGATACTGGTGACAAGGATGAAAAAAAAAAGATACCCAAAAGCATGATTCATGAGTTTAAAAAATATCAACAGATCGCTTGAAAATCAACAGGGACCTCTGAAGCGAAAACAAAAATCATTGTAATACTCAAAACATCGTTGGTTAAGAAAGTTTAAACGTGCAGAGCCAGAGAGAGTGAAGAAAACAGGGAGAGATGGAAGTCAGTGACTTGCTGTAGGAAACCCAGATGAGGGTGAAACCAAATGAGAAAGACGAATTGTTGGCATAAGAGGAATCTGTCTTTTTCCTACAGCTTGACTTTCATTACCCAAACCTGAGCCAACAATAGACCTATGATAAATGGCTCAATAAAATTGTTGCATTTGTTGTTTTCTCCCGCTTTCTCTTCTTGGTCATCTTCCGGACTTGACAGAGCTCAGAGAGTTTAAAACTTTCATTATTCTTTTAGTTCAACCCAACATCAACCCTACTATGAAGGGGAAAAAAGGCTCTGTCTGTAGAGTCACATATTAATAGAAGATCTAATACCAATGGGTTTTTTTGTCAGATTTTATTTCGCATTTGTTTGTGCCAACGTCACCTGAGTCCAATTACTTGGACAACTGCCACTTCCTGTTCGGCTGTCAAAGTATACAACACACACGCACACTCTGAAACTAACTAATACTAGGTGATGCGCAGAGGCGTAGCCAAGCCGTGGCGAGCCGGGGCGGCGCCCCGGTTAGGACTCCCTGCGCCCCGGTTGAAAAAAATCGAGCTTTTTCGATTCTTCATTTTCATGCCGTTTTTTTCTTTCGGTCTTGCGCGAATGTGCTTGCGCTATTCTATGTGCGCGATGTTATCCATTCACCGTTTGCCTCCCGGACCCGGATGTTGTTTTAGCGATCAGCGAACGGCGTGGGTGATGTTCGATTTTTTTTCCTGTGGGCGTGCGCCCCTACTGGAAAAATTCCTGGCTACGCCTCTGGTGATGCGTAACAATGCTGAACAATCTTGACACTGAAACTCACTTGGTCCCCCCCCAGATAGATCATTTGACTTGTTTGCAGCCTCTTGTCCACTACACCATGTGAAAGCAAATGACAGTCATGGAGAGATGTTTACAGTGTCAGCGCTGATATATATTTTTTTCATTCATAATGGACATCCCAACTGACAGCCTTGAACTCTAAACAATAGAGAGAAAAAAGTGGATGACAAAATATAGAAGCCTCTGAAGCCTCCATGCACAAATACTCGTTCATTTAATTTCTTTACCAGCTCAGTGGCCTAGTGGTAGAGTGTCCGCCCTGAGACTGGAAGGTTGTGGGTTCAAACCCCGGCCGGGTCATACCAAAGACTATAAAAATGGGACCCATTGCCTCCCTGCTTGGCACTCAGCATTAAGGGTTGGACTTGGGGGGTTAGATCACCAACTGATTCCCGAGCGCGGCACCGCTGCTGCTCACTGCTCCCCTCTCCCCCAGGGGATGGATTAAAATCACACGGGGATGGGTTAAATGCAGAGGACAAATTTCACCACACCCAGGTGTGTGTGTGACGATCATTGGGACTTTAATCTTTAATCTTAATCTTCTTTACTTGCCGCCACCCTTATCTTGGACATATTCTTTATAGCGATCAGTTCCTAATTTCTCTTTTATTTTGGTAATTAAAGTTTGAACAACTTCCAGTTACTGAAAGTGTCCTTTGCTGAAACCAGCCTCAAGATCTTAAAAACCATCCGCTTCTCGTCGACTCTGACACTCATCTAACCTTTACCTGTTTTAATCTTTCATTTTTTGTCATTAGTATTGTTTACCTACAACCTTTTTTTTTGTCTTTCCAACTCACTCTCAGAATCGAACTGTAAAGTATTGAATTTGCATAGTGTACAATGGAATAGAATTTGCATTTGATTGCCTATTGACCTCTGCATCACCTAGCAGCTGTAAAATGGCTCCAGTCAGCCTGCAGTTTGCTGCAATTTTTTTAGATAAGCTCCAGTCTTCTGTGGTCGCTACTTGTTTTTTGTTAGACACAAAATTATGCATTTGCTTTTTAGATACGTTGGGCGATTTCTCAATGGCACTCAACACTTATTAAAGTGTTTCTCACATTTTCTCATTTTAATACAGGGAAAAATGTACACCTCTCATTTCTATTACAGCCTTACCTGACCAATAGTGTATTTACAAATTCTTGGTTTATTTATCTGATAATTATTTTGTGATATTAACATAACTGTAGCTTCATGTCGCTTTACTTGGAGATTAGGTAGTTGATATAACAGCTGCGAGCAAGCGAGCCGAATCATTTGTCATCAGGGGTTGGATCTTTACAATTTAGTTTCATCTTGACACTATGTTTATATGCGCCTTGAGCGAGTGATTGACACGCATGACTGAGAAAAGTGGTACTCGAAAGCACGTGTTTTATATGCTAATTTCACAGATTCGAAATCCAAGTCAGAACAGACAAGGCGTGAAATGATAAATTAGCAGCCTGAAACCTTTCAGACAAATATAAACTCACTGGCCAGTGGCCATATTAGTTTTACTTGTTCAATCCAATAAAAGAGCAGCATCTACAATTCTAACTTGACAGAGATAACGAACACCACAAGCACAATGAAACCTTTCTGACAGTGTACAGCAAAACTGAGCCTTATTACCGGCTTTGTAAATGATGAAATGATAAATTAGCAGCCTGAAACCTTTCAGACAAATATAAACTCACTGGCCAGTGGCCATATTAGTTTTACTTGTTCAATCCAATAAAAGAGCAGCATCTACAATTCTAACTTGACAGAGATAACGAACACCACAAGCACAATGAAACCTTTCTGACAGTGTACAGCAAAACTGAGCATTATTACCGGCTTTGTAAATGTACTATGAGTTTTGACAGATCTCTTGTATCTCCTTGCTGGTAGTGCACGTTAAATCTTTTGAAAGAAAGACAACTGCAAATTTAGTTCACCTAAATCCAAAAAGAGAGAGGTAATTGTTTTGAGCAATAAAGAAAAAAAGTAAATTGCTGTTAGAAAACATCTGGAGTGACTGTCTATAGACACCAAAGACCTAATCCAAGGTCTTGAGGTGCAAAGACCTGACCTGACTTTCAGCAATCACATCAAATCATACACTAAAACAGCCTTTTACAATCTGAAAAACATCCAAATATGAGGCTTTCAATGCTCCAAGAATGCCAAGGAGAACCATGCCTGTATCTCCTGTAGATTTGATTATTCGGACTTGAGAGCAGCTGTTTAGCTGCAGCACACCCCAGCTCCGGTTCTGACCAGCATAAAAAAATCAGAACATACGTACTTTTCAAGCTTACCAAGAACCTTTTGACCTCTATAAGACCACAGCAGCTGGCAGTAGTTGACTTCCGACGACTCACGTCACATCTTTGTTGGGTAGAGGGAGAATGGAGAATCAAGTAAGCCACTTCTCGCTAGAACGTTTTCAATTTGTGCAATGGATTTTCACGGCGGTTACTGGATGAGGCTGGAATGATTTACACACACACACACGGTAAGGCTTGTGTAGATGGAGAGGCAAACAAATGCTATGAGGATGATGGAAATGGAAAAACCAAAATCGTCTCGGATGATTAAAATAATGGCATCAGATTTACCCAATGAGTTTTAAATGTCCAGCGATTATAGCTAAAAGTAGTTGAACCACACTTTACATTGAGAAGTGAGCTATTTCCTATTTCCACTTCTGCAAAACCAAAATCACACCACCTTGATGGATTATTGCAGGGCTGAGTAGATGTCTTTTGAAAAGATCGGCATGCAATATGTGTGAGTGACGATGTGTAGACGATATGTGGATTCTCTGTTTTTTTTACCGAATAACATTACTTGAACAATCTTATTTGTTTGCTTTCAAGTCATGTATAAAATATATAAAATATATTTTACCTATTTACATTTTATTAAATCACAACTGGGTTTTTCGGGGAGGCGCAGTGTATTAACGCTGGCATCATTCTTACATACAGACCTATTACATAAGTGCAAATGTACAGCCCACTCGACGGTCCTTTTAGTAGGCTTGTAAAACCCAATGCAATATAGGGCTGTAAAGTCCGTCCCCTCTGCGTCATTGAGGGTAAGCCATCTGTTGCAACAGCCGCTAGTCCAATTAAACCACCATATGCATTTGTGACACTATTAAATATATCTACGTTTTAGAGGGCACAATATTTGGTGACTCCGTGCACTGTAAATAAACTGTCAGTCGTGCTTGTGACCCAAAACTATGTGCTGTTTGCATGGATTTGAGATCAGCTAGTATTGGCAACTTGGTGTCTCTAAGCAAAATAGAGAGATAGCTTTGTGTATAAATTCGATGATCATAAAATCTGCTCATTATTTTACCTGGAAGACACAATTTTCTTGACCTAATTTGCTCCTGACTGCTGCCAGACACGATATTTTCTTCTCTGGTGAATGAGTAAAGTCTTGTTTGCTGGTTGATAAGATAAGATAAGATAATAAGATAAGATAAGATAAGATAAGATAATCCTTTATTATTCCCTCAATGGGGAAACTCCTATGTTAGCAGCAGTACACTTAACATATACACACACACACGCATGCGGGGAAGGGGGTAAAAGATTTTAAAAAGTAGAAGGTATATATAATTAAAAAATATGGACAGTATATACAAAATACACAATACACAATATACAGTGGAGATAAAAAAAAAATATTAGATAAAAAAATAGTGCAAGGGAAGAAAAAAAAACAGTGCAAAAAAAGCAGGTAAAAAGAGTGTGAGGTAGACAGATATTGCACATAGTGTGATTGCACATATGGTTATTGCACGTTATTACATGTTATTGCATGTTATTTTGTCCGTTAGCTACAGTGATCGGCCTGGTTGTACAGTCTGATGGCAGCAGGGAGGAAGGACCTGCGATGCCTCTCGGTGGTGCATCGTGGGTGACGAAGCCGGTCACTGATGGAGCTCTCCAGGGCTCTGACAGTCTCATGAAGGGGGTGGGAGACACTGTCCATGATGGAGGACAGCTTAGCCACCATTCTCCTCTCCCCCACCACCCCCACCCGGTCCAGACTGCAGCCCAGGACAGAGCCGGCTTTCTTCACCACCTTGTCCAGCCTCTTCCTCTCCGCTGCAGTGATGCCGCTGCTCCAGCAGACCACCCCATAAAAAATGGCGGACGCCACCACAGAGTCGTAGAAGGTCCTCAGGAGGCCGTCCCTCACTCCGAAGGACCTCAGTCTGCGCAGCAGGTGGAGTCTGCTTTGGCCCTTCTTGTATAGGGCCTGAGTGTTAACAGTCCAGTCCAGTTTATTGTTCAGGTGAACACCCAGGAACTTGTAAGAGTCCACAATCTCTATGTCCGTTCCCTGGATGTTCACCGGCGAGGGGGGGACTTTGCGCCGGCGGAAGTCCACCACCAGCTCCTTTGTTTTCCCAGAGTTAATCTGTAGGCGGTTCCGCCGGCACCAGTCCACAAATCTGTGATTCAGTTCTCGGTACTCCGTCTCGTCTCCGTTGTTAATGAGACCGACGATGGCGGAGTCGTCCGAGAACTTCTGGAGGTGGCAGGTTGATGTGTGGTGGGTGAAGTCAGCTGTGTAGATGGTGAAGAGGAGGGGGGCCAGGACGGTCCCCTGTGGAGCTCCTGTGCTGCAGACCACCGTGTCAGACACACGGCCTCCTGTCCTCACAAACTGCGGTCTGTTTGTGAGGAAGTCCAGGACCCATGATGTCAGCTGCTGGCAGGCTCCAGCATGGTGCAGTTTGTTCCCCAGCAGTTCTGGCTGGATGGTGTTGAAGGCACTGGAGAAATCATAAAACATGATCCTCACAGTGCTTCCAGCCCGCTCCAGGTGAGCCAGGGACCTCTGCATGAGGAAGATGACGGCGTCCTCAACCCCGATGCTCGGCCGGTAGGCGAACTGCAGGGGGTCGGCGGAGGAGCTCACCAGGGGGCGCAGGTGGTGGAGGACCAGCCTCTCCAGAGTCTTCGCCAGGTGGGATGTCAGAGCCACCGGCCGGTAGTGGTTGAAGTCACTGGGGCGAGATGACTTGGGCACTGGTACCACGCAGGACTTCTTCCACAGCTGTGGTACCCTGTGCAGCCTCAGGCTCATGTTGAATATGTGCTCCACGATCCTGCACAGTTGCCCGGAGCAGGATCTGAGCAGCCTGGAGGTGATGCCATCTGGACCCGTCGCCTTCTTCACCTTGAGCCTGGCCAGTCCTCTCTCCACCTGGGCTGTGGAGAGCACCATGCTGGGTGGGTTCTGTGGCGATGTCTGCTATCTAGTAGAGAACACATTACCGTTAGAGTACATAATTTTCATTTTCAAAAAATTAATCGAGGTCACACACGCAGCCCGTCCCTAATTTAGGTGTATTGTTGAAGATCGACCAATGTGACGAGAATCTCCAAAATCAGTCCCTTGTTGAGAACTTTTTTTCTCCTTATTTTTGTGCATTGCTCAAGTTGTTTGGCTGAGAGGACACTTCCATAACCAGGGACACCGTTTGCTTCTTTTGTGGCCCACTGAGGAGAGTAATTAATGGTTTGATTTGACTCTGTGGGCGTTCCGGCACATGGATTTGCCTTTGAGCTGTCTTCTGAAAGACTATTAAATAACCAGTCCACCCATTTGTTTTTAATAACTCTCTTTCCTAAATCAACTTTCCAAATTTTGGAACATGTTATTCTTGGTCTTGAGGTAAACAAATGGTTGAATTGGCTCATTACAATCAAATGATCACAACAACAATAGCAAGCATAATAGTCAATACAGCTGTATAGTACAAAGTCAGCAACAGCGGCCTCGGTGAGAAAATGTATTTAATAGCAATTTGCCATGGGTCAGGATGAGAGCTTGAATCTGCCTGGACCTGGACTACAGTCTGCCATTTGAAGATACCCACCCTAACATATTGAGATTGATTGTCTTTGGTCTTTCTCTACTGAGAAAAATCAAATCAAGACAAAGTCAGCGTGGCCTTATGGAACCTGGTTTCATTTTCACCATTCAACCCATTGCTGTATTTTCAGTGAACCCTCTTCATTGTTCTTTCACCTTCCAGATTGCCTTATTCAAGCGAGAGAACTCTCCCCTGATGCGGGCACACACGATCGGAGAAATCACTCAACCAATTTGCCATGACTTTCCATGTGGGCTTTGAGTCATATGTCAAGGTGTTGCAATATTACATGCTGTGTTGAGGAGATAACATTTTTTCCACACATCCCAGTAAAGGACTGTCTCGGAATTGCTGGTTGGGGTGACTGAACCGGATAGTGAACGCTCAGTTGTTCCTGAAGCGCTTTCATTGTGGGTTTTGAAATAGTATATACAGTGCTTCAAATGATTAGACCAAATGTTATTAAAAGACCATCCAGCACCATGAAAACCTTTCAATTTTAGTGAGCATTTGATGTTTTACTATTTTACACAGTTACGGGGGAGTTCAAATATAATCTGCCTGCTTGCTGGGCTTCTCTGAGAAATCGGAAATTAATTGTAAAACATTCAAATCCTAAAAATACTGAAAACAGTAAATTGTAGATAAACACTAACTGCTACTAACGTGACTCCTTTTTTTGTAAAACAATAAAGATGAAATAAATTAAGATAAAAACAATGAATATTTGAAGGTTATTGATCTAATTTTGGTTGAAAAGCTTCTGTATGCTGGCAAATAAACCCTCACAAAAACATGATAAGACCATTTTGGCATTTACCAATTCATTTAGGACAGTTGTGGTACAAACCTTGTTAAAGTTATGGCCTAATATTTTTTAACGCCTTGTGTATGCCCATGAACCTCGCTACTAGAATGATTATACTTATGAACAACCTGCTATTTAATTTTTTTTTGTCATTAATCGTGATCACATCAACATCAAATTACCCCAATTAGTATTGTTAACTACATTTCTATCCATATAATTGGCACTTGGGGAAGTAGGTCCAAGATACATCTGTTGTTTGGGCCGTCATTCTTGGCATCAGCACATGAAACAAAAAGGAAAACTCTAATTACATTGGTTGACCCTAATCACTAGGCCGAGGTGGCCGTAATGTTCAAGGGGCCATTTGGAATGCGCCTCCAAGTGTTTTGAGAAAAAAAGAAAGGCTACACAGCTTGGCTTTTCATTCTATTGACTTCAACAGGCCAATCAGTGTCATGTGGGCCAGAGAATAAACGGCACAAAAGCAAATCACTCACGTCCTCCATCGACCGGACGATAATTTTACCGGTCACTTGATCAATGATGCATTATGTCCTCACTGAGGGTAGACATCCCCGATGAGGACAGCATGTGCCAATGCTGATGTATCCCTCTTGTTATATTGTTAAATTCACTCAGTTGACATCGCATCTCTTCCTTTTTCCATCATCAAGGCGATTATACGAACAGAAAGCCAAGACGCGCATATTTTCTATTCACCAGTACAGCAAGACTGTGGAGTAAATACATATTACACCTATTTGATTTGATAAACAACACTTGATTTGTGTGGGCGCACCATATAATCATATAAAACGCATTACAGGATTTATTATATCAAGATAGAAGTAAAAGGTAATGTCTTTCATGTTAAGCAATCCATAGTGTGTCTATTCTTTAATGCTGTGCTTGCAAATAAGACTTGTATTTGGAAACTGGTCTTGGACTCCAGTCTTCAAAATTGTTTGAACAGCCACCTATCCACCTAAGGTTAAATTCTAACTCAATGCTGACCCCGCATATACCGACATCGCTGTTTACATTGACGTTTGTTTGAATGGAAGTCTTTGAGAAAGCACAATTGTCTTTGAGAAATCAAATATTACTCTATTCTACATAAATAGACTACATTGACTACATGTAGTAGATAACATATTCTCGCGTTTTCTACTTTCACTGCCATTTTGAAACATTCATGGATACACTCACTGCAAGGTCAAACTCAGAATACAAAACTATAAGATCTGGATGCATTACTAATATTTAAACCCTAATTAATATTTTACCCAGGCGACATGGTTGGCATGCTATTTAGCACGTCCGCCTCACAGTTCAGAGGTTCAGGGTTTAATTCTGGCTCCGGTCGCCTGGGCGGAGTTTGCAGGTTCTCCCCGTGTCTTCATGGGTTTCCTCCGGCTACTCCGGTTTTCTCCCACATTACAAAACATGCATGATAGGCTGATTGGCAACGCCAAATTGTCCATAGGTGTGATCGTGTATCTGAATGGATGTCTGTCTGTGTGCCCTGCGATTGGCTGGCAACCAGTTCAGGATGTACCCTGCCTACCGTCTGAAGTCAGCTGAGATAGGCTCCAGGACGTCCGCAAACATTGAGAGGATAAAATGGTTCGGAAGACCACCCTAACCCTAACCCTCAAACAATGACGGTCACTAAAAATACACCAAATGTGCCAGTTATAAAAAAGAGTGATTGGAACAGAAAAAGTAAGCTGACTGTAACAGCCCAATTACCAATGCAGCTCTGACACTATAAACACAATGACAATTTGTAGCCTAATAACTATCATTCTTTTAATGACTCTCAAATGTATCAACTCTCGTTGTGGAGTTACATCCCCACCGCCCTCACAATAAAGAGATTACACAACTTGCATTAGGGCCAATTAAGAGCGCGCCCCAGCAGAAACCACAAACAAATTTACCCTCTCCTACTCTTTCAATTCTTGTGCTTCTCTCTGTATAACCTGTATATGTCCTGCGTATTTTTACCTCTCTCATAAACACATGTTGATGGAGGGAAATCACAATTGCATATGGCACTATGAATAAGTGCAGCTGTTATCGCCACTATCATGCAACCAAATTACAGTCATTATGTTGTTTTTTATTCAATGGGCTTCACCATGCCGGACATATCCATCCATCTCCCATCCATTTTCTTTACCTTCATCGTTTATCCTCATTAGGGTAGCAGGTGTCCTGGAGCTGGGAAGGTGTGCTGGAGCCTTTCCCAGCTGATGCTGGGCGAGAGGCGGAGTCCATCCTGGGCTGGTCCCTCGCCAATCACAGGGCACGTGCTAAGCCATTCTTCGTAGCACCATATTGCACCTGCAATTTCTTTATAAACTGCTTACAATTGGCAATGACTACACCACTAGAGGTACGCCGGCTCCCTCTAGTGGTATGAACAGGATAACCGTTCAGTTGTGTTTAGCTTTTGTTGGCCATTATTTTTTAAGAAGTGTTTATTTATTGAATTATTTATTCACGATCAGTTTTTATTTAACATTTATGTGCAATATCTTTTCATTAGATCATTATTTAAGAGGAGTTTTAGTACGTTTACTGAGATTTCTGTTAATGCTCAAACAGGATAATGATGAATATGTCACGTCCCCACGTCACCTGACTTCCAGCCTAGCCCGACTCATGGAATTGCCAGCACCTGCTACAGCTCGTTAGGTTCCCTATTTAACCTCTCTGTGTTCTGCCAGTAGTTGTCAGTTCGTCTGATTACCCTGCACGTGATACTGCTGCCTGTTTGTCCCCGGACCAAACTTTGTAGCCAACAGCTTCCTTGACCTTCGACCACGCTCCAGATCGCCGCCTGTCCTGACTACTTGCCTGACCTTCGACCACGCTCCAGATCGCCGCCTGTCCTGACTACTTGCCTGACCTTCGACCACGCTCCAGATCGCCGCCTGCCCTGACTACTTGCTCGTTCTACATCCCCGTTTTCCCTCTCACCATTAAAGGATCGTGCTGCACTTGGTTCCCTGTCTTTGTTGCCTGACAGAACGAACTGACCAGAAATGCAACCAGCGCACGATTCCCTAGACACGGCCCGCTTGACCCACACGGAGTGGGAGCTCGGCAAGACCACAGAGGAGATGGCGGCGTTAACCAGGGTCGTCCAGCAGCTGCAACAGCAGCTCCAGCTGCAGCAACAGCAACTGCAGCAGCAGCAACAGCAACTGCAGCAGCAGCAACAGCAACTGCAGCAGCACCACCAGCTCCACCAGGACCTGGTAGAGGCTCTCAGGGATCACAGAGACTTGGCTCCTCTGGCTGCTGCAGATCGGTTTGTGCCATCTCTGTCCACGTCCGTGCCGCTTAGCCCCGCCGATCAGCCCACCGTTATGTCCACGCCCCGTCCTGCCTCGGCACCCGGGCAGTACGTGGACGTCCCTGAGCCCAGACTCAGCAACCTCGCAAGGTTCGACGGTGACCCCAAGTACGTCCGGGCCTTTCTGACGAACTGCCGTGTCTTGTTCGACCTCCAGCCCGTCACATTTGCCACGGAGCCAGCCAAGGTGGGTTTCGTGCTGACTCACCTGACGGGCGAGGCATGGCTGTGGGGAACGGCAGAATATGAGCGACAGGGACCCGCCTGTTCGTCGTTTGACGCCTTCGCCGCTGAGATCCTGCGCGTATTTGACCTGGGCTCCGCCTCGGAGGACGCCTCCACAGAGCTCCTCACGCTGCGCCAAGGCAGCAGATCCGTCGCCCAGTACGCCATCCGGTTCCAGACGGTGGCGCGTCGTAGCGACTGGAACACCCCGGCTCTCGTCGGTGCCTTCATCCACGGACTCGCGGACTATATCAAGGACGAGATGGTGTCCTGCGAGCGCCCACAGACCCTTGAAGTGGCCATGGACCTGGCAGTACGGGTGGACCGGCGGATCCAGTCGAGGCGACGCGAGGAGAGGAGAGCGGCTCCGCCCCCCCCGTCACCGTGACATCAGCCCGACACCTCGGGTGTCATGGAGCGCACCGGTTTTTTCACCGGACCTGTCGTCCGCCAGGGACCCTGTCCACGTAAGTCAGCGCGCCTTTATTGCTCCTCACACCCAGCCCAGCAGGTCAGAACCCATGGAGATCGGACGCACCTCTCTCTCTGTGAGGAAACGCAGTCAGCGCATCAGAGAGGGGCTTTGCCTGTACTGCGGGGGTGAGGGTCACTGGGTGGTCTCTTGCCCGACGAGACCCAAGGACACCCGCCAAGCAAGGATCCGTGTGGGGTCGGTTTTTTTGCCCCCCACTACCTGTCGCGAGTCCCTGTCCCAGGACCACTACTCGACTCCAGCCCGCGCCCTTGCCTCTCGGCCCTCCGCTTCTCCAATCCGTGGGCAGCCGCCGCGGGTCCGGTCTCGCCGTCGGCCGCAGCGGATGGCCCGGGCCCTTACTCCGCTGCCGTTGCGACGTCCGCAGCCGGGTTCTGCTCCGGTGGGCGGGGTATTGGGGTCTGACCGGCTTCCTGCTCGGAGTCGTCCGGTAGGGACCCGTCCGGTTCCCACGCCGGCCCCCTGGTCGGCGTCTCCCGACGCCGCGGCTGGGAAGGTGGACTGGGCGGGAGTGCCGCCTGATGACGGGGCTTGGTCGACGTGTTCTGATTCGGAATATTGACTGCCGCACGTCTTGGGTTCCCCCCCTCCCGCCCGGTCTCATGCTCCGTCTTGGGGTTCTGCTTTTGGGACGTCGGGGGCCGTCCCTTGGGGGGGGGGTTCTGTCACGTCCCCACGTCACCTGACTTCCAGCCTAGCCCGACTCATGGAATTGCCAGCACCTGCTACAGCTCGTTAGGTTCCCTATTTAACCTCTCTGTGTTCTGCCAGTAGTTGTCAGTTCGTCTGATTACCCTGCACGTGATACTGCTGCCTGTTTGTCCCCGGACCAAACTTTGTAGCCAACAGCTTCCTTGACCTTCGACCACGCTCCAGATCGCCGCCTGTCCTGACTACTTGCCTGACCTTCGACCACGCTCCAGATCGCCGCCTGTCCTGACTACTTGCCTGACCTTCGACCACGCTCCAGATCGCCGCCTGCCCTGACTACTTGCTCGTTCTACATCCCCGTTTTCCCTCTCACCATTAAAGGATCGTGCTGCACTTGGTTCCCTGTCTTTGTTGCCTGACAGAATAATGATACAGTGGTTTACAATAATATTAAATATACCTTTTTACCTACTACACTACTGTATTTTTATGTTGCCCAATTTTTTAGGTGGTGCTTGGTGTCTAAATTTTGATAACCACTGCCCCATAGTCCATGAATTGTTGAACAAATACTTCTAAATTGTTGTCAGGGCAAGGACAGTCTCTAAGCAAGAATAGTGCAAGACAGGTTAAACACTCAGTTAACCTCCAAATTGCCTTTGTCACAATCAATGTTAGAGGCAATTAAGACGTGTGATTGACTTAAGTAATTTGCACGATTTAAGCATTGATACGTTCGCATTACATTGCTTGTCATTAAGGCAAAATAATTTAGGTGTAGCCTTTCTCCATGTGTGTCTTTTCCCAAGCGTTTTCACATCATATCGTCTCAATTACAAGCAACGGTCCTGGTCAGTCACCGGTTATTTTCATGAGACAGAGGATTTTCATGGCCACTAATTATCACTTAGTTTACTAATCCACTATCATGCTTTAGCAAATAATATACAACCGCCCTTCGCTGTACATGGTTGCTTTTTGTGAGAGATTTCATGAGTCACTTATTTTGTAGCACTGCTGAATACCAGCCGTGTTTGTGGAGCAAAGTGTTGTAGGAAATACATGAAATATGATTATTTGCTCTCATTCGCAGTCACAACCTCAGTGGCTTAGTAGAGGAAGCTGTCCAACAGTTTATAGTACTGAGTGTGTAATGTTTTGAAAGCGTAATGTTTTCATTGCTTCAGGGCTTCTTCACTGCGGGATTGTGTCACATTTTTTGTATTGACATGCAGAGGCAAGATGTCTCAATGTGGACAGCTGGATAAGCGTTTATTCAGTGAGTCATTTAGTCACACTCTAACTGAGGCCAAGTTTGTCTAAGCCACAATCACAAGCTTTGTGTGTGCGTGTGTGCGTATCAGAATCAGAATCAAAATCAGAATCAGCTTGAAAAGAATAAGCTATTTTCTGTTCTGATGTTTAAAGCAGATTTTTGAACTCCGGCATTTGTCTTCCTGGGTTGATTAAATCCTGTTTCAATTGTTTGTCCAGTTTTGACAGATGTTGATAAGTCTGATCATGTTCTGTGCTTTGCTGTCTGTCATTTGGATCAACATTTTGGAATGAATGACGTGAACGCTTGACTGAAGCTACCTGTGTTTTTTCGAAGTGCTCTCATACGCCTCCTGTAGTAAGCCAGAGTATGGTCTGCTTCAACTCGTACTTTCAGCTGTGGTTTTACGCAATTTGCAAAACTACATATGTAGTACACAAATGACAAGTTCAAGCGCAAAAGGTGACATGTGCCATTTATTATATATATTCCTAGCATTGCAAGACCAAACAATTCCTTTATATAACTGATCTAAAATACAGGATTTATTCCAGAAATTGGCAACTGCCATATGCAGTTTACAGCAGCTATCGTCAATTGAAGTCAATCATGAGCTAATACATAATTACTTTACATCATATAATTATTACCCACCACGTGTGTGTCCTTGTTTATAGTCAGTTAAACCAGAAACCTGAAATTAACTAACGAGAAGTCTGAGTTTACTTTTGTGAGTGCAGGAAATGTGCAGAGCCCACGAATAGGTAAGAGGTGAGGTGAGGCAGCGAGAAACCCAGCCTCCCCTCAAATTGCACAATCCTTCACTCACTGGCTTGAATAGACTTGTACTTGGCAAGCAGTGTTGGGCAAATTACTTCCAAAATGTAATTGGTTATAATTAATAGTAACCTTTCCAAAAAAGTAATTGAATTAGTAATTGAATTACTCCTTCAGAAATGTAAATCGTTACTAAGGAAAGTAATTATTGGATTATTTTTTTCAATGATGTAAAAGACTTTTGAGCATGTTTCACTATATACACTATATACAATATCTAAAATTGTGTTTAATGTGTATTTGATTTTTTTTATTTTTTTTTTATCAAAATCAGTTTGGCATTATTGTCAGACAGACATGGATCTGCTTTGGATCCATTAAGAAGCACAACAACAAAGATCAGTGTGTAATTGTAGGGCTGCTTAACCAGTGAACCATTTTACCTTAATTGATAATTGATTAGCAAATGCTGTCATTAGACCTGGCGAATCATTACAATCCAGAGTTACTTTCTTTAACAAATGTTTTTCTTTTTTCGACTTCATGTATTCCTGCACAGAGGTGTCCAGGAAAGCAGATTATGTCACAGGGCAATAATAAGATGTAATCATCAGTGAGTTAAGCAATATTTCGCTGCCGAATGGTCGCTTAAAATGTCATTTATGGTTTAATGACACTGTGTGGTGTGCGCACATTGGAACACACCTCTGTTCATGGTATTTTGTACTGCTTTAGGATGAAAATGAAATAAAATACTGTTTACTGTTTAACTAGACTTTGCATGCATGGCAGTGATGGTTTGCCAAAACAGAATAAGTTAAACCGCTATAATCCCCGGAGTGGCGTCACTGCCTTTTGAGTTTTGTATTGTATTCAAACAGAAAATTAACAAATTCTGCAATTTTTAACATGACATATTGGACGTAAAAAAATCAATCTGAATCACAGACTAGACTAGTTTTTTTTATACCCCCTCCCTCTTCCCCGCAATAAATTAATGACTGCAGATGTCACTTTTGATGAGTGTCTTCCATTTTCGAAAGGGCTGGCGCCTGGAGCGCGCGTTCTGGTTGAAGCGCGCTGCGCGTGAACGTTCACGTCAGGAGAGCTGACGCGCAGCTTGGATGAAACTTGTCCGGACGAAACTTTAACATTCATTGCGCAATGTCCGTCACATGAACTACGACCTTTTATTTATTTATTTTCGGTGGAGAGGGCGACGGGTTCAGTATTTCCATGTCCGCAGCTCTGCTAATGTCTGACGACGGGGAAGAAAGCGATGGCAGAGAGAAAGAGCCTTCGGTCCGAGTCTCCCTCTCCGCCTTTGTGTCTTCCCCAGGGATCACCTTCCTGTCGACGGCCCCTGGACCTCTTCTCCTCAACCTCTCCGCTTCTGGAGGACCCGGATCCCTCGTACCTGGCCTCACCGGGCTGTCTCCGCTCATCCTCGGAGAACCGAGACCCCGACGATTCCCCTCACCTCACGCCGCCAAAGTTCCACAAATGTAGCAGGGACTCTCCGCACCAGTACACGCACCTCGACGTGGTGTGCGAACACTACGACGAGCCGCTGCCCCCCTGGAAAGGACGCGGCTCCGGGAACGACGGGAGCCTTCAGCACCGTGGACAGCGCGCTGACCAATGCGTCCCGGAGCCTCCAGACTGTGGCAACCACCACGCCAAAGAGCATATGAACCCCGAAGTGAACTCCGACTCCCGGCATTCGTGAGTTTTTGGAATTCACTTTTGTTGTTGTTGTTGTTGTCGTTTCGGTTTGGGAATTCAATTAACCAGCTAAAGACTAAGCAGTTCAACACTTGTTGGACAATTCATTAGGCACACAGAGAGCTTATGCTAGAATGGATGGCCATTGACCCACCATTTTTGTAACGGATCATTTATAATGTTTTTGAAGACATTATTTGCTTGATTATCATATAATTTGATCCATCCTGATGAATCACCAGTAGTTTCAGTGTTTTGTGCAACACTAATACACAGGCACCTGAAATCCCTATCCAACTTGAAGAAAGTTCCATTTTATTTGAATACTGATTTAGTCTCTTAACATTACAGTGGACCCCTGCATATTCCCAGTTCAGAGGCATTCGCCAATTTGTGATTTTTCATTATCCGTGGAAAAGATCACATATTTGTGCCTTGTTTGTTTGTTTGTTTGTTTGTTTGTTTGTTTGTTTGTTTGTTTGTTTGTGGCAAAACGCTATCTTCAGTACAAATGCTATAAGCCTCTTCCAAGTTTCGGGTTCATAATTTGTGGTATATTTATGGTTTATGCTATTAAATAAGGAATTTCTATCACTTTATAGGGGGCCGTCAATTATTACTGGTTTTTCGCTGTTTGTGGGCGAGCTTGGTTCCTATTCCCAATGAATAGGAAGGGGTCCACTATATTCTATTTACAGTAATAACTTTGCCACTTGATGCTAATGTTGGACTTTTTGCTCAAAAGTACACTGTAATGAATTTCTGTAAATTTACGGTAAATTTGTCGCCGTATTTTACAGTGGCTTTGTCATCGTATCTTACATAATAATTGGAATGTATACTGACTATGTTTTTCTAAAAAAACAGCAAAATGCCGTTAAATCTTCATCTCCATGTGTAAATTAACATTTAATTCTTGGTTAAGAATAAGAAACAGTTGTTTTCTGTCAAGCAGCAAATATAAGACCCACAAACCAAACTCCACTACTTGACAGAAAATACATTCAACTTCTTTATTAATCGCTTTGGATTCAAATTAACCACGGAGATTGCAGCCATGCTGGTTTGGTGAATACAACCACTAGATATTTAGCAAATTTCAAATTGTTGCTCCGTTCCCCTATCCTGACTCTAAATGGGCCAACTTGGGTATAATGAACCTCAGCTGTTTTTTTCAGTTGGCACAGACAGGTAAATGAATGGTGGTGGGTGCATGTTGCTAAATGACATTATGATAGGTTAAAAACCACAATTTAAGTAAAATACAAGAAGCATCAAAATACAGTGTGGCTGTTGCTCAGGAGGTAGAGCAGTTCATCCAGTAACCGAAGGGTCTGCTGTTCCCACTCTATCTGCGTCATGAATAATCTATCCACTGTGAAATGCTTTGTGTGTTACAGAAAGGCAACATTTTCATTTGAAAAATAGTAGAATTAATATATAAACTGGCAATGACTGTAATCCTTGCCATAACATCCTCGTCATAGAGAGCCCAACCTGAATATGCTGTAATTATACGTCATTTTCTGCCTCTGCAAAAATGATACAGTGTGTATATAAACACACATATATCTCGACTTAACTCGCCGGGAATCCACAAGCAGAGTTAAACAATCACAGCGAAGTGCAGAGAAGCAGAACAAAAGCACACTTTTAGAGCAAGGAGGAAGCCGGCTGCATTATTGCTGTGGTGAATGACTTGAATATAATGTGTTTTATTGACGGTGGAAAGTAACAAGCGAAAATTATGTCTATTTGCGTCACGACGTTCGTACGTCACCGTTTAAATCGGGTTATTGAAATGTGAGAGTAACTCCGTTTGCTCACTTATACAGTCAAGCACAAATTTATTCATCTCAGGGGTATGAATAATTTTAGGCTAAACTGTTGGCCTACCCCTGTTGCAAATAGACTAGATAGCGTTCGATCCAACATTATTCATACCCGTAATTTCCGAATGTTTCCGAAATCAGCATTGTATCCTAAATCTAAATATTGACTGCTTGTAAACGGAGTCACTGACAACAACAAACTTGACTGGCAGCAATGTGTACATTGCGAAGATGCACCTAATGCTTTAGTGTGTACTTGTTGTTTAATTTCTCTGTATAAAGGTTGTTTCCTTTAATAAACTCTTCCACAAGGAGCTTGAGGTCGAGGTAAAGCAATAAAGATCCCCAGTGCTCCATTGATGGTTCTATACATCAGTAATTTCATCAATAGAGTGGCACTTCCTGAATCAAAAGTACTTAACCAACGTGCTGTACTGCTTGACCCTTTTTCAAACAATACGAGTCTATGTGAGATGAGCCTCTTTGCTTCCTTTTATCTGCCGGTTGTTGTGTTGTACATTCGAGGAGCTTCCCTTGTCATGAACATTTACATTATGTATGTGAGGAAGTGGAGCCTGCGTGGGTTCAATTGAATTTGCGTCTTTAACTGTTTTTCCACTTCAGCCTTTCAGTCGTCAACGCATTTATCCAACACAACTTCTTGAGCGATTCCACGGCCCAAATGTTCCAACCGGGCGTAAACAGGAATTGCGTCTATTCTCCTCTATGCTTAACTAATTCACTGTGATATCGACAATAGGCTGAGTGCAGTGTATCCATGATCTGCATCCACAAGCTGAGACAAATGGGAAATGAATGGTGACTCGTTAATGAGTGTTCATACTACCCAGGCGGCTCAGGGAGGACAATCAGATATTGGGAGTGGCAGGTCACACTGCTGGCTCTTTGATCGTTTCCTGTCTGCAGCTTTTATACAACAGTGTCCACAGCTTGAAAGGCCTTGAAAAGATCTGGGGATGCTTAAAATGAGTAGGCCGACCAATGAACATGCATGTTTCTCATTACGGGCGAAACGTGTTCGGCAACATGGCTTTGATCTTTAAAATGAGCCGTTTCTGTATTCAAGTGCAGCGGGGCCCTCTTTCAACAGTCTATCCTCAAAGATAGGATTTCAAACCTGATTGCACCTTTATCTTTTTTTTCTAATGTTAAATGCAAATTGGCTAATCTTTCCAGTTGCTTTAATGGCACAGAGTTGACTTGATTGTCATCTAGTGTGTACTAAAGCAAAAGGAAAGGTGTTTTTGTTTTTTTTGTCTAAAAAAAAAAGATATTTTTAAACCCATGCCATTTCATGTTAGAAATTATTTGAACGACATTGCCTAACCTTTCTTCTTGACAAATTGGAGCTGAGCCTTTGCATAATTAGAAGGACTCCAAGAATTAACTTGCAGATTGTTATTCATACCTTCCTCCGCTACACCAAAATGTTATCACTGCAATACGTATGGTGGATAACAAAAGTCTGAATACCCTTGTTGAAATTTCAGGTTTTTGTGGTATTCAAAACAAAATGAGAGCAACCTAATACATTTCATGGCCATTTTCACCATTAGTGTACTGTGTACAGCTCAAATACAAATAAATATAAACTGAAATGATGGGTTGCACCAGTGTGAACATCCTCGTGTTAATAATTAACTAATCACATTTAAACTTGTCCTAAATGGGACTCGGCACACCTACCACCATTCTAAGTGTCTCTGATGAACACCACTTAAAGTTCAGATGTTCAAGTAGCCTTTTGGAGTTTTTTTTTTTTTTTTTTTAATTACTTTCTAGTAGTCTCGTGGCTTTGTGTTCACACTGATTGCTACTTTTCATAATTTGTCTCCCCTTAGGCTGAAGCATAACAGCTCCAAAGCATAATGTTTGCACCCAACATGCCTGTTGGAATTATCCCCAAAAGCTTTAACCATAACAAAGTAATTCAAACACATGGAGGAAAATGTATTATGGTTCAAAGCTAAATATGACCAGTTTAAAACAGTCAGACATGTTAAGGTAATTCTGGGAAGCCAGAAAAAAAAATCTAAAACATATGAACTTAATTTGCTGTTAGTCAAAGGCATTTTATATGGTGGCAGGTGTGTTCTGACTCCCATTTTAGATTAATCTTAATACGATTGGTTAATTCCAAACATAGCCGCATCCCAAATAAAAGTCAGTGTGCACATTTGTGCGATCAAATTATTTCAGTTGTTCATATCTACTTGCCTTTTCAAAGTTTTCAATTGAGTTGTACAGGTTATATGTCACATGAATGGTGGAGAAAGTTTTGAAATTATTTATCTTCATTTCATTTTTGTTCAACACAAATAGCTGGCATCTTTTTTTTTTTTTACATCCACGGTATATTTCTCTTATTCACCTTTTTATTCAACAAAATTAGAAAAAAATATAATATATCTTCTGGACTTGAAGGACATACTGAGGTTGACAATTTTAATGTTATCATCGACTTGGTATAGCTATTTCAGTCTTGTTCTTTTGTACCCGGAACCAAACCAGCAGAAAATGGCTGATCTACAGTGTGCAAAATCAATCTAGCCTACCACTGCCCACGACCTGACGGCAGGAGGGGCACGCATTGGTTAAAGAACACAATAAATGTCAAACTGCTCTTCACAGTACATCGACTTGAAGGTTAAGTCTTGCTGCCTAGATGCCGAGCTTTGCAATTCCAGCTTCATTCTGTGGATGGGATGCCTGTTCCAAGTGGCTCCACTGTCTGACATGCTACGGTAAAACTTTACAAGGTGCTGGAGCAATCTTAGTTTTTGTTAAAACTATGGCTTGGCAATATAGCTTCCAAATTACATCATAATATTTAAAGGTAATTTGCAGTGACGATATCAGAATTACCGATTAATATATTTGTGTAATTTCCACCTTGTAACCGGTATTTTTATTGTACACAATATGTGTGGCATCCTTTTTCCCACTTGAAGTACTATAAACAAACTGCTAATATAGTCTAAATGTGTAAATGACACAGCTTGAAATTGGGGGGGGGTTAGGGTTAGGGTTAGCAAACCCACACTTTCAAAAGTCTTTGACCCAGTTGTCTTGGTACACACACCTGTTTGTGCTCTTGCTAACTCCACGAATCAAGAAATTCCAATATTTTCTCCTGTGTGATCCTTGGGTCATAGAGGGAGAGAAAATCTATCGCAGCCAATTTGTGGCGTCCGGATTTGTACATCACAGGCAAATGTGTTTTTTTTCTTTCTCTCAGCGATTGTGTCTCATTTGGGCGAAACGCAAACACTTCACTGTCTGCTTTTTTGACATTTTGAGTGACCAATGAATCATGCAGCAATGCTCGTTTGAAACTTGTATTCACTTGTACACCTAAAACCACGGGCTGTTTTAATTTTTTCTTGTGTCTTTGAACGTGTGTTTAAGTTATAGTTTGTTTCCTCTTAACTTAAGCAAAGTAGCTCCCAATTTAGGCACTAAATCTTCATTTGAGGATGAAGATGGTGCAGAGCTGCTCACATTCTTCAATGGTAGGGAACAGCGGGAACAGCGGGAACAGCGGGTGCATGCCCGAATGAGAACATATGATATTATGGAATACGTCATCATGCCCCTACAGTGTCGATTTTGCAATAGTTCAAACTTTTATCACCCCCAAAAATACAGCAGTAATATAGTAGAAGGTACACTATGGAACACGTCTTGTTAAACCACAACTAAAATGTCAAATCATACTGTAAAATAATTCCAAGGTGAAGTGATATTTCAGGAGCAGAGAATTAATTGTTTATCGATGGAAACATCACCGTCTGTATATAGTTGACAATTGTAACTAAATGAAGATAAAAACAGGTTGAGTAGTCTTCCTTGAGGAGTATCATAGGTCTGAGAAAACTTTCAATTCAGTCTTAGTCTCATGCATTTTAAAAGGATGAATAATAAGGCCATGGAACAATAGTGCTGAGGATGTTGTTCAAAATATATCACCAGGGTGTTCCAAAGTGCTAATCCCACAACAATGAGCAGGCACAATTTTTGCAAACACATTATTTTAATCTCTTTTGTTCCACACGCACACAAACACGCAACTGTGGAAAATGTCTGAGTGACCATTTTTGTAATTCATTATCTGATTCGAATCACAAACTGTCAAATAGATTGAGAAAGAGAAATGGAAAATATGGAAACTGACAATAAGGGATGGCAAGGTGAGAACAACGTGGCACTTTTCTATCACAATACGTTTTTTATTACTTTTCCTGTGTGCAGTAGCTGCGGTCACATTCTTGTGACGATTTGTGAGTCGGACCATATAACAACTTGAAAGATGAAAGTGTTTCATCCCTTGCCTCATGTTCTTTCGAAGCCTCCTGTCTTTTTGACTTTTGTCATACTTCAGGTCAAAGTCACAGCATACAAAGACCTTTTGGGATTGAGTTCCCCTCACTAAAGTGACTTTATCATGTGCTCAAAGGGATCAATCTTAATGGCAACCCTGAAAATAAACTGAAATGAACCTCTTCTGCACAAGTGGAAAATAGTTTTGTATGAAGCTCTTAAAAACATCCAGTGCTGCCTGCTGACAATATTATTGCAACGGTGTCTCCTATCCATCGTGGTTGCGTTTGGAGAATTTGGAGTGAATGAAAGCATCACTTTCTCTGAGTACAAAGTATAAAGCGATACTGCCAGCGATACTGCAAGTGACTGGCAACCAGTTTATAGTGGAGTCCACTTTTTGCCCAAAAGTCAGTTGGGATTGGCTCCAGCTCACCCGTGACCCTGAACAGGTCAAGCTCTACAGAAAGTGGGTGGATGGATGCCAGAGCCAATTCAGGTGATGGCTTCATCTCTCACTAATAGTCTGTGACCTGAAATCACCTTTTGATGAGCTATGACCCTGGTTGTGCCGCAACGGCCCCAGCATTGTGAATGCTTTCTTGGGGTGCCAAGAAAAAGGTCCAAAAATTTGATGATTAAGTTTACCCAATCCCTGCCAACAAAGTACATCAATTTAGAAGCCTGTAATTACTTTGTACTCTTTTAAAGCAGCAAGTGTATTGCATTTAATGATACGACCTTTTGCGTCCTTGCTTTATTGCCTCACTATTCTTAGCTGTATTGCCTTAATTGTTCCTCACCATTTCATCACAGGCTGGAAACTATGCATCGTCGGCACACCACACTGAGGGAGAAGGGGCGTCGCCAGGCAGTCCGCGGCCCAGCCTACATGTTCAATGAGCGTGGTTCAGCTCTCACTGCAGAAGAGGAGCGTTTTTTAGATGCTGCCGAGTACGGGAATATTCCGGTAGTGCGTAAAATGCTGGAAGACTCCAAAACCCTCAACTATAATTGTGTGGACTACATGGGTCAGAATGCGTTGCAACTGGCTGTAGGAAATGAGCATCTTGAGGTAACTGAGCTGCTCCTGAAGAAGGACGGCTTGGCTCGGATCGGAGACGGCCTCCTTCTGGCTATTTCCAAGGGTTACGTTCGCATCGTCGAAGCCATCCTCGGCCACCCTGCCTTTGGCGGGGGTCTCCGCCTGGCTTTGAGTCCTCTGGAGCAGGAGATGCGCGATGATGACTTCTACGCTTACGATGAGGATGGAACACGTTTCTCACATGACGTCACACCCATCATCCTGGCTGCTCACTGCCAAGAGTATGAGATAGTTCACATTCTCTTAACCAAAGGGGCTCGCATAGAGAGGCCTCACGACTACTTCTGCAAGTGCTTAGAGTGTGTGGAGAAACAGAAAAAAGACTCGTTCAGTCATTCACGCTCAAGGATGAATGCATACAAGGGCCTGGCCAGTGCAGCTTACCTGTCACTCAGCAGCGAAGACCCAGTGTTGACTGCCCTGGAGCTCAGCAACGAACTCGCCAGACTGGCCAACATTGAGACAGAGTTCAAGGTAAATTGCAGCCGTTTCATTGAAGTTGTTCTCTGTGTATCAAAATAATACAGATGCCAGATACGTAGCTGGTAACCTAAGCGAATATTATATCATTAGTCCAGACAATTTCCATCATTGATTACTCACTCTCTGTTTGGTTTGTACAATGTACTCGTGTCATTGAAACAACAGAAGCATAAACATGGTGTTGTGATGATGGATGAAACAGAACACGGCCGGCCATCAATTAGCCTCATCACGTAACCTTTGGCTTGATTCATAACAATGCCAACGGTACCAGCAAGACCATTAAAGGGAACAACAAGGGCAGCAATGCAAAGTGACTTTTTGTCGCCAGATTCCTATGTCCAATATTACACAGAAGGTTCTGAATAGTCTGGAAACTTGCCAATATCAGAACAAAATAATCTCGTTAAAAAGTGCATGGTCCCCTGCCTCTATGTGCTCCCCCCCCCCCCTCAATAGTGCTGATGAAATATTGTGACCCCCCCCTCCATTATTTAAGTTGACCATCCCTGCTCTGAAGTCTGGTGAATTTCAGTTCTGTTACGACTCTCTGCACAGTGCACAGTGCACAATTCAAAAGGCATAAAGGAATTCCCAGCTGAGTGAAAACTATCATAGCAATAAGGAGGAGGCCGACTCCATGTATTTTTTTCCATTTTCGCCACCAGTGGATGTCATGCCCAAGACTCCCAATACGTTTGTTCACATTTTGTTTGTCTATTTACAGTCTAAATCGGGGTCACCAACTATATTTATCAGAGGGCTAGAATGGTACTGGACAGTCATATTTGGGCCGGACGCTCAATTAATAACACAAAAAAAAAGAAGCACAACATTATGTTTGGTGTTTATTGTTTATATATGTTTTCATTACTAACATAAGGCATTTTCAGCCTTTGTGAGTCAGACTTTTCTTTAAATAGAATTTTTGTCTTTGATTCTCATAATTATGGAATCTGGAGGCCACCGGTTGACGATCACTGTTCTAAATCTTCACATCAGATAGCAACGATCTGATAGCAATTTCAATTTTGCTGATGAATTGTTTCATCCCTTATCTGTCCATGTGTTGTTTCTCTTTTAATTTGTCCATCACCTCATTCATCCACTCTTCCGTCTGTCTACCTAGTCTTGTTTGTCATCCATCCTCTCCACTCACTGTGCTCCCCGTCTCCAGACAAGTTAATGAGAAGGGCGCACCTGAGGGAACACAGTTATGGTGGCACTCATCTGTCTCATTACCATTTCATTATCACCAGTCTGTCTTCTCTTGCTGGCTCTTTTTTCATCATCTTACTATTGTAAAATATTTGAAAATGTGGAATCAATGTGGGATAAGAGCTCCATTGCTGAAGGATAGGCAGGTGCCGAGGGTTCCGGGGGGGGGGGGGAAGGTTGCTCTCCACCTCAGAGTTCTGAAACATGAGCAGCACAGCAATATCGCGAGGGAAACCAGTAGAATAATGAGAACACGGCATGTGCGGGGTCCTGCAGGCTGTCCTCCCTCAGTGGGGGTGTTGCTCTGACTGATATAACAAACAAACAACCTTTACCAAGGGTGGAAAAAAATCACAAGATTCCTGAATCTGACACTTCATTTCATCACTCACAGACAGTGTCCTTTTGTAACTTTTGACACTGCTGTTATTAATCACATGATTCAAACTCTGTGTCGACATGTTGATGAAATGCATAGTTATGATGTTTTATGTGATATTTGCACACACAAGAGGGAGGGTTTAATCCTGTGTGTGCAACAAAGACAACCGCAACCAACACACAAATACACAACCTGTCACAACACAGGGATGAAGAACAGTTTATGAAAACATGTATCAGGGCTTCCCCTGGCAGCAGAATATTTATCTCCCAACAACACGCTTTTCAAGACAGCGCATCAATTTCTCATAAGGGCCCACAGACACATGCAGTCTCTTAACCTCTCAATCATTCAAAGAGCCAGTATGAAGGACAAATGAAGGTGAGGTTAGTACACACCTCAAAGACTCTGTAAATGTTGAAAGATAATGTTGAAAAGTGTATCACAATATCACTATTTCATATCAGTCAACATCAATAATTATTGAGGTTTTAGTTTTGGTCTTCTTTAGTGTAACAGTGTGGAACAAAATGTTTAACCTCTTGTTGAATGCCCCGTACATTTAAGAGTTCAACCAAAATATACAGACGAAAATATCTGGACATGGAGTGAAAACGTGTTTCCTGGCCACTTAGTTCAATATGGCTATGATGACAAGAAGGGAAGTTGAATAAGAACGTAATGTAAAGCTGAAAAAGTGCTGTTTTGCAAAAGCAACCATAACCGGAAGCACTACCTGACCCAATTGGAGCTTGGCAAGTATTCCGAAACAGATTTTGTTCCACTTGAGGGGTTTCTCTAATGCAGAAAACTAAATGTGAGAAGAGTGGTGTTAGCATTTTGAGAAAAAGAACAGAAATTTTTTTTCAGCCATCTTCACACGTATTGCATTACTTTATATGTGAGTCACTCGACTGTGACCGATTACCCTCTACTTCACACAACTGGATCCATTTTCATTCTCACAACATCATCCCAATGCCTTTATCTCACCCCCCATCTACCCCATCCCACTGCACAAACCACATACTCTGAATCCTGAGTGAAATTTCATATGTGCGTGTAATACCCTCATGTGGGTCTTACAATGCAAGCGCCATTGATATTCTTATGCAGAACATGTTTTACCCCAACATATTCCTTTTCCCAATGTAACCAATCATGATTGTTATAGTGTTAAGAATTCCTGCTGTCTGTCTCTTTTAGTCTTCAAAAGCGCAAGCGTTCCGAGACATTATTTTAAACTAGTCTGTGACACAGCTTTCTGCTCTTGCATACATTCCAGGCCATTATACAAGCCTTATGCTGTGTACGCATCGTGCTTATCGGCTGGTGTTGTATTTTTCACGTGTTATAATTGACATGAAAAAATAATGATGTGTTCTGTATTCAAAGGTTACAAATTGCTCCCATAACTATGTCACCAGCAAACAACACATAAACAGCAACATTTATTATTCCCTGTTTTGTCTACATAGCAATTTAGAATTGGTATACCTATTTTTATTCTTACATAGCCTACCGGTAGTGTCAGACTGGCCGTGACATCTGAAAATTGGCTAAAACAAACATCCCAAATTACCTGCTATTGTGAATATTAAACTGTTCTTTTAGTGTACAGCTCATCTCTTTTTATGACTTCCCAATATACGTAGTTTTAACTACTATTACTAATTTTTTGCATTGTTTGGGTTCGTATTTGTACTGTATTGACTTGTTTATGCATACGATAAAAAGGAGACTTCCTCCACTGGCAATCAATATTGTGAAACCATTCAGCAGGTCATTTCCTTTTAAAATGTCAAGTCGTATTTCATAAGTAAGAGTGAATGCATCCTCCGAGGAACAAGTGTTTATCAGTACATTTCTGTTGTCTGACCCTTTGCTTTACCTTACTATCTTCCGCCCACGATTCAGAATGACTACCGTAAGCTGTCCATGCAATGTAAAGACTTTGTGGTGGGAGTGTTGGACCTGTGTCGGAACACCGAAGAGGTGGAAGCCATCGTGAACGGCGATGTTGACCTGTGCCCGCCGAGCCCCTACAACCGACCCTGCCTCAGCCGTGTCAAACTGGCCATCAAGTATGAAGTGAAGAAGGTAAACTGATAGAATCCCATTCCATCACTATAAAGACTTTAAGATTTTTATATGTACTTTTTTCAAGGTGGATACTCCTCTATCTAGCACACCCTCCTACCACTTTATGAATAAATCTCAGAAGATTTACGAATGCAAGTGCTATTAAAAATGATGCCTTCACCAAGATAATAATGGACAGTTGGAGAGATATGACTTCAATTATACACTGAGGGATCCTCATTATTATTTCACCCCGTCATAAATAAGGGGACCAAAATATTGGAAAGGCTTTTAGGCTTCTTTTACATAGCGTGTCAAATCAAGCGATGTTTTGCCCCTAGATGTTTGCACTATATATGTATATGTTTATATACACTTTGAGGTGCGCCCAAATAACTCAAAACAATAGTTCTCATGGTCTAGTAGCCTTTTGTGTTCCTTTTTTCCATATTGCATGTATATGTGCATTCGCCTGAATGTCCAATTGTAATTCGAAGGGTGCTGAGAGCTAGAAGTTACAGTACTTTGGAGGCTTTTATTTTGGTGACAACCACAGGAGCTCACATGATTGACATGACCTTTTAGAATGCTGCCCCATCCATTCCGGACCACCTGATGGTGACCGCACGCTAGGAAGCTCCTTGAAGACTTTACCTTTCGTTGCATTGTGACAAATCATTTATCATGTACAAAGTCCCAGGAGTTTCTATTGCAGATGCAACATGGACTCTGTGCTGGACTAAATGTCAAAGCAATCACCAATTGCCATTTTCTCGACCACATCTCCTCTCAGTTTCTTTCTCGAATGCGCAACTTAACTGTTTGACCCTCTATCTTCTCTCCTTGGCCAAATCTCTCGTTTATATTTGCATGTTTGTGTCACATGCAAGTATTGCTCGGATTGTTTATGCTGGCCTTAATTCTCACCGAGCAAGCATGACCAATACTCAGGGAGATAATTGCACAGGAGACAAACAGGAAGGGGGGGGGCTTTTTGCCATGGAAACCAGGTGCCGCATGACTGTGTGATGCATGTTGCTGGATTCAGGGATGGGAATTGTTTTGGTTGAATGCACTGAATGGTCAGTGGATTATGTGTCTGTGTCCTTTAGATCTAAATTAATGCAGATTCACACTCCATGAAAATGACAAATTAAACTAATAGATGAAGGTCTGAATGTTTGATTGAGTGTTTGATTAATTTTGTGGCATTTGATCAATATACTGTAACCCTCATATTAGGATATTTTTGATTCACTGCTGATTACTAAATCTAATTTGTTTTTACAGCTTGGTGTGCCTTTCTGTGTATGTGCAATACAAGCAAGGTTTTAGATCACATTAGAGCATTTATAATAAGCCATACAGGTTTTGCAGTATTATGGTGATGAACTTTTACCACGGTAATACTAATACTTTAAAATGGTTAATAACTTTATAACCACTCACAATTTAAATGATGAATGTTAATGGGAATGTTTGCGTCTTTTTTTTACATGCCACACAATTGACATCAATAAAGCAATTTTAATTACATGTCAGCATATGTCAACTTGTACCTCAATGTCAAATCATTTGTGGTGTGCAATACTGAGCAGTGCTTCACCAGTTAACTACTGTCTCCTGCTAACTTCTATCTCTTATAGCAATAGCAAATCCTGTTAGCTGTGGAGTGAATCAGAAGAGAGATCCTTGAAGGCAATCTCTCTTTTGATTTTTTAATACATTAATAACTTTTTTTTTAAAGGAAAGGCCTAGCAAAAGAATAAAAAAAACAAGAAAGTGTAAGGATCCAATGCAGTTTCTGTCACACTGCAAAAAAATTTCTTAAACATGTAAAAAGAAACCTGCAAAATCCCAAATCTCGTACGACTCGACCAGTGCCTGACCTGATACGCAAACCAGGCCTTAAGACTAGAATGTATACATAGAATAAGAGCAGAATGAGAATATACTGCTGAAAATATACTACAGCTCCATTTATATGAAAATGTGTTTGAAAATGAGACTTGCCTATAAAATGATCACATGATTTATCATTTTAAGTTAAACCGACTCATAACCAATGTTAAATTCGAATTCCTTACTAAAACACCGGCGGACCCCTTTAGAGTTTGTGAAGAATGTGGCGTAATTTTGGGGCCGCGGCTTAGCTGAAGGCAAAAAGATTCAGCATGCTCACTTGAAAACGCAAGCTAGCGTTTGTCGATTGTTTGCGTAGGAGTGGATGCAAAAAAAACGGTCATTTTTGTGAATATGTGAGTAAGCTCACTCTTCACGATCATAAATGTTAAAATATAACAACTGGAGTGACGGCTTTTGTTTCAAAAATCAAAAGAAATTAAGTTTTTGCAGTGCAGGGCCCTGCAGTTGGCCTGAGGACTCAGAGCAGAGGTAGTAATCATTTCAATTACTGTATGAAAGGCTAATGCCATTACAATCATTTTGTTTTTCCTTTATCCTCTCTTTCTCCCATTTTCGTCCAACTTATTTTGTTATATTCTGTACTTTATTTATATCCCTCATTCCTGTGTCACCCTCTCTCCCCAGTTTGTCGCCCATCCGAACTGCCAACAACAGCTACTGACCATTTGGTATGAGAACCTTCCTGGTCTTAGGCAGCAGTCGATTGGCGTTAAATGCTGGACCGTGCTGGGGGTCACCGTTGGCCTGCCACTCTTGGCTGTTGCCTACTGGATCATGCCATGTAGCAAGGTATTTAGTTTTTTTGTTACATTAAACTTTATCACATTGGAAATACAGTCAAAGTGGAGAACAACAGAGCTTGAGGGGTGATTTATTATTGTTTAGTCTATTCCTCTGGTCTCGTCTCATATTCCTTGCTCTTTTGGTCTGCATTAGGTTGATTGGAATCTAAATTGACATGCTGAAATATGACATATACTCCTGAGTGAGCTATTATGCAAAACTCCAGATCACCCTTGATTAATAGTCACTTAATCCTCTACATTATCATTGAGCTTTGAGCGCTATCCCTGCATGTGTGTTTTTGTTCACAGTGGGCTTCCATAAAGCCTTGCAAAGACCTCTTAAGTGCTTCGATTAATTTTGTAAACAAGGTTAAAAAAGTGTACATATGCTCACAGAGGAGTAATGCTGAGAGAGCCTTTAGTTTTTTATGTAAATGCACAGCCATTATGTATTTGTGGTAATCGTGTCCAAAGTCTTTTCAGTAAAGTACAAAGAAAGCGCAAGTCTGAGCTGTAAATATTCAGCAGAAGAAAAAAAAAGGAATCCAAATCTTGTGTATTACTGACATGATAAATATTTGGACCATTTTCACTTGTTCTTACTCTTTCTTAATATAATTTTTTGAATTTCCTCAAGAGATGTTTGAATTGCTGTCCTTTTTTGGAACTTGTTTGTACTTTATACCCTCGTCTCCTGGGAGATTCAAACCCATGGCACTGCAAAGGGAAAATCCATGCATCAATACCCACATGGTACAAACCATCCATTTTTACTTGACGGTTTGGCTAGGTATCAATGAAAGCACTAATTACAGCATCTGTTACTGTAGCTAGTATTGTCTTACTATTGTCACACTCAGCTGTGCAAAAAGTGGACCGGGCTTGGATGTGTTGCAGAGTGAGAGTGTGTGCAGATTTCAAAATATCTGTACAACCCTGGTGAGACACACAAGGAGCACCATTTATGTGCTTGAAATGTGCTCACTGAAAACAATTTTTTTTGTTCGAAGACAGATTAGCTTTTGTCACACAGTTGTCAGACCAATCTGGAACAAGCATCTCATTTCAAGCAAGGAGGTGAATCCAATCAACCTTATCATCGTAACAACTGAAGTAGGAGCATGTCCTAGTGACATGGGAATGTTTTCACAAAATCGAGCTTCACCTTTGGGTTGTGCCTGTGCGCATGCATGGTATTGGAACCTTATGTGCTGCAGTACCTGCGGGTAATAGTGGTCTCCTGTGGAAAGATAATATTGAACACAGCAGGTTTGAAGAGAGGTGCTGAAACTGTTAGCATGTGAGGCATTTTTCTATTCAGGTGATGCACTGTGGCATTTTTATATCTTATTATTTCTATCTACACAAATGTCATTTTTGTCCTAAATAGTAGATACAATTTGAAATTCACTTTTTTCAATCAACAATTGAATGTGCCCCTAGGATAACGTGGAACTAGGAATCAGGGATGATTCCAGTTGCAGAGTCACTCCTAAATCATTCATCTTTGCCTAATCTTTGTGGCAGCTGATAAAATACACTTGTGACAGGATTGTTCTCATGGGATGATAAGGAGTACTTCAAGATTGGGTAGCCAAGCGAAATAATGAGTCACATCAAATTCAGTTCTGGGTTGTTTCATTACCAAACATAATTTTCTGTGCGCAATCTAGCCAAATGTGTGGTCATGCTTGGTTTATTTTTTATATTGGAGCAGATTAAATATTCCAATTATGGCCCTTCAAACAAAATAATCGGACAATTAGCCAATCTTTGCCGATTGTTTGACCTTAATATACTCCAACCATTTGCAATAGTTGTACACAAGTATCACTGGTTTCATTCATAGTACACATACACAGTAATCTTGCATCCTTAAATACATATCATGAAATTTGTTGATAAGGTTAACCTGTCATTTAAAACAAAGCAAATGTGAATTTTTACAAGCAACACTTAGGTGAGCAGTGCAAATTGTGTAAAGAATGGACCTGGATGTCATTATTTTACACACAATCTAAAGAAAAAGTGAACTTTATTTGGGGTCACTCCAAGGTACTTTCAGTGGTGACAGGCATGTAAGCAAATGAGTTTGGATGTAAATGGATGATTCCCCATCCCCGGCATATCACAAAATCTGGGCATTTAAACAGACGAGTGTCGACCTTTTATACCCACTGTGCAAGTTAACATGGAGCCTCTTCAATATTATATATCGCAGCACTTTCACCCATGGAAATTCTTAGTCCAAGGAGAGTTCCTGTTTGTATCTTCTCACCACATTTGTAATGCTGCTTGCCGGTATATTGGCCCAATTTATCATGTTAAGGATGCCCGTCAGGTTGGTGGCTACGCTCTTATTTTTTTCTTCCTATATACTTACAGCAGCTAAAGTTTCACTTGTATCTTTTGTGCTTTTGCAAGGTGCATTGGCTTGCATTACAATTATTTTATTGTGGAAGGCACGCTTCTTATTTTTATACAATGGCAGGAATTGATCAGACGGAGATCATTTTAAGACCATAAGGCACCATTTAAGGGTTGACTTGTGTTGTGTTTTGTTAGAACAAAATAGGATGCTATTTTTCAGGGGAGGAGTGTACAGTACAATGACCATTGTAGAATTTTCCTAAAGTTTGATCCTTTCTCCTTCCAGTTAGGTCAAACCTTAAGGAGCCCATTTATGAAATTTGTGGCTCATGCGGTCTCCTTCACCATCTTCCTGGGTCTACTGGTGGTCAACGCCTCCGACCGCTTTGAGGGCGTCAAGAACCTCCCAAATGAGACCATTACGGACCACCCGCGGCAGGTGTTCAGAGTCAAGACCACACAATTTTCCTGGACAGAGATGTTGATCATGAAGTGGGTGTTGGGTGAGTTGTGACTGCTTTAAGAGGTTTCAATTACGGCACGTTTATTTACCTGATTTATCTTGAAATCGTGAAAAAGCAAGACAAGAGCCTTCATTGAGGCTGTTGAGGTATGTACCGCTACATTTTGAAAGATTGATTCAACATAGATGTTATTTTCTTACCTATTGTATTTTTCTGATGTAAATGATGTCTGCATTTTAACAAAACTTCAATTATAACATTCTTCACACCATAAAGACATCTAGGTTGTCACAACATGTCAAAAACTGCAGACAGCAATAAGCCCACAAACAAATCGACCCCTATTAAATCATGTTATCAGGTAATGAAAAAATAAAAGCTTTAAATTGGTATCAGTGCTGTATGATAATCCAAGCAGGAGAAAAAAAATTGCTTTAAATTGGTGTCAGTGCTGTATGATAATCCAAGCTGGAGAAACCGGCCATCCTTTTTACAGTCTAATTGAATCCATGTTATAAAACTTCTGCACCGTGACGATAAGCCAGCGGAGCAACATTGATATGAAGTAGAATTACAATGAACGCACCAGTCGAGTTTTCTTCCCCAAAGCCCAAATGGAAACTGTCAGGAGTAGAGTCCCATTTTAAAGCGGGATGAAAATACATCCTCAGCAGAGCAAACGTGACAGCAACACAATGCAGGATAATGAGAACAGATAAAAGCCTGTGAAGATGAAATGGTAATGACCAACGTGAGGAAACATGAAGACGGAGAGATAAATAAATTTAATCTCAGAACTCAGCTGTTTTGCAGCCTGCTGATGTTTGTTATACTGTACTTGGATCAAATCACGATGATCCATTTTGGCCTTGTGTGTGAGTGCAATAAATGGGAAGAAGAAAATCTTTATGATTCCAGAAGCTTGTTTTAATGGTTGCAGATACACTGATGGTCGCAATGCAAATGAACAATTTGCTCATCGCTTTGGCTTCAAAGGCATCAGGGTTGATTTTTAATGAGACCATTCGTGACTCATGTTGGAGATCTGGAGAGTTATAAATAACAAACTTAAATTTTAACATCTGTGTATTATTAAGGTGTGTGCTTTTGTGAATATTTACGTATATCTAACAGAAAGAACCTTCTGTGTTTGTCACTTGCATCAGGTATGATTTGGTCCGAGTGCAAAGAGATCTGGTGCGATGGACCCCGAGAGTACATCATGCACCTGTGGAACCTTCTAGACTTTGGCATGCTTTCCATCTTTGTGGCGTCCTTCACGGCACGATTCATGGCGTTCCTGAAGGCATCCAAAGCCCAGGAGTACGTGGACTTGCATGTGCCAGATGATGACCTCAGCAATGCCTCGCTGCCTGATGAGGTGGCCTACTTTACATTTGGTGAGATGTTTGCCGTTATTGCTTTTCAAAGGAAAATGACTTCAAGTATTATTTTCAACAAGAGATTTCAAACAGTTCAAAAACTTGCCATGGATAGCATCAATTGCGCGTCGGATTGGGGAAGCGTGACGCCTATGAAGCTTCTCAAACTTTATTTTATACAAGCCCAAAGATTTCGTCAAAGAACGCTAATAAACATTCAATTTACATTATTCATGAAAAACAGAAGGAAATAATCTGCATTTGCGAATCGATGGGTGCCCAACTGCAAATATTTAAGTATTGTCCATTGTTTTAAAATGCAATATCACCAATCATGACTCGATAGCAAACTTGTCATAGTTGCGCTTACACTGGCTCTTACACTGCCCTATACTATAACATGACTAGGCCTGGTATTCATTATTATTTTTTATGGACTCAGTTTTTAGCTTTGTGGCAAAAGGCTGTGAATACTAATGTATACATACGATTTCGTAGTGTTTTTTTTTTTTTTTTGTAAATTAGTAAAAATATTATGGGGTTTTGTTTGTAGGGCCATTTAATTTTTTCCCTTTTGAAATGAGGCAATAACATCAAAATGTGGGGAAAGTGAAGCGCTGCATGTGACTGATTCTACAAAATATTAATGTGCAACAGTACAGTTTATCCTGGATACAAGGCACATTTGAAATTTATTTAAGTCACTGTTGTGCTGCAAAAGTTGCTTAATTGAAACAATACATGAATTAATTGCAATAAATCAAACTTGTACAAAAATATTTAATAGAGTGCAAATTTCAAATTCAAATTGAACTTGAAATAAAGATGTGTGGGTGCGTGCGTGTGTGTGTGTGTGTGTGTGTGTGTGTGTGTGTGTGTGTGCGTGTGTGCGTGTGTGTGTGCGTGCGTGTGTGTGTGTGTGTGTGTGTGTGTGTGTGTGTGTGTGTGTGTGTGACCGTGTGAGTGAGTGTACTCTGTTTGCGTCCCATGGACATAGCAACAGTATTTCTAGAGAAACACACATTATGATTTGATGTTAAACGAAACATCTGAGATTATTAACTAGCATATTTCATTGCACTGTAGTGAAATGTGCTGCTATTGCACTGTTTGCATCTTGGAAAATAATCTTCATCAGTGCTGTCATCTAGTGGCGTGACTCTGTCACGACACATTAACGCTGCACCATATGATTTATATTCCCTTCCTCGTTGTCAGTGATCATCACCTTTAACTGCCCTCCATATGTCTTTTCAGGACCACCATAACTATTCCCACAAGTACTCTTTCCATCTTCCTCCCTAGCGTGTGCCTGCTGTTGTTTTTCTTAGCTTTATTTCCTTTTTATCCAAAGCCCATTACCCTTTCCTGCTTGCGGGGTCTGTTCTTAATTCTCCCCGGACTGTCTATCTCTTTATCCCCTCTCTTTGTTCCCCACAGATCTCACATCCATCGCTTGTCAGTTCTACCCATCACCCAGGGTCATCTCAGTAATGCTGGTCTTTTCATCTTTATCCTGTTTCTTGCTTCACTTGAAAACAGATGACTCCAAATGTTTATTTTGTACATGCAAATATTATAATTGATGCTATTAGGACACTTAATTAGGAACAACCGCACGATTGATGTTGTGTCTGTTATTTGTAATAATCTGTTCTCTGTCATAAATGTTTTGTTTTGTTTTGTTTTGTTTTAACCAAACCCTTTGTAGTTGATGTAGAATTGTCTAATGACTGCACCATTTAAAAACATTTACAGCTTCAGTAGATGATCACTTCATTCCATTTTTCTGCCCTCCTCCTCCAGCCAGGAACAAGTGGCGCCCATCAGACCCCCAGATCATCTCTGAGGGTCTGTACGCCATCGCGGTTGTGCTGAGCTTCTCGCGCATCGCCTACATCCTTCCAGCTAACGAGAGCTTCGGCCCACTGCAGATCTCGCTGGGCCGTACGGTCAAAGACATCTTCAAGTTCATGGTCATCTTCATCATGGTGTTTGTGGCCTTCATGATTGGCATGTTTAACCTGTACTCTTACTACCTGGGAGCCAAATATAATCCAGCCTTCACCACGTGAGTTACACCTTTCATTTTTGTGTATTTCTTTATGATGCACTATATTGTCTGTGATGGTCATTCTCGTCACACAAAAAACTCCCATCGTGATAATTTTTCTCCATTGAAATGACGTGAATTGCCATTAATCTATTCCGGCATTCTCAAAAACGTCTGCATTGTTTTAAGCGTGTTTCTTAAAAGGAAAAATACCATGCTTTAATATTGTACTCTAATAAAGCATACAGTTAATAACATAGTTTAAAGAATGTAAAACATTTAAACTACCTATCTCCAATTTGAGATTGCGAGGGACTGATCAATTTAGAGCTTTACAGCTTTACAGTGCAAATGATGTACCGTTAATATTCAATACAGTGGATTGTACTCATTCTGCAGTATGACGAATAATTACAGAGCATAATGCAGAACAAGATAGCAGAGGCTAAACAGCTTGATCGTTGGTTCGAGTATTAGCTTTGCGAGCTTTTAAAATTAACAGGCCTCTAGCACTGGTATAACATATCTCGCCAAAAATATGAGGATTAGTTTAATGTTATGACAAGTCTTGTTCTTACAACACTTCCTCGGCTCCAAATTTATTAAGGCACTTGATTTCATGTCAACTAATATTTAACATTTCCAACCTGTTCCACGCAATTGAGAATAAAAGAGAGCTTATGTGTGTGGGGGTGCAAGTGTGTGTGTGTGTGTGTGGGGGGGGGGTCTGAGAAGTAAAAAGGCAAAATGAAAAACTTCATTAGCAGAAATAAATAAAAACACAAGTCACAACTGTATGCTTAGTTTGATGTATTTTTTTCAAACGGTGTAAAAACAATGCATTGGTTTTAGTCTTGCAATCCCCTCAAATATTATCTTTTTTGTCTCATTTTGTCAGCAGTTGAAATGGCACAATTTGCACCGAATCTGATAAGACTGTTTGTAATTTGCATAAATTACTCTGTTTGGCTCTCTTAACTATCGAGGACGAATGAGGAAACGTGAATGCGTGAATCAGCCTTGTATGACGGTTCATTTTGTCTGGTGTTTTCCAAATTGCTGTCAGGTAGTAGCATCTGTTGTCTTTGTAGCACTTACGTATTGGCATTTGTTTACTGCCCGTGGCCATGTCTTAAATATTCTCTGCAAAATCCAAATAGAGGTGCAGGTTTTCTACCGGCAGTGCAAGGACTCCACTTTTCGTGCTTGTGCTGTGCATATAGAGAAGCTCTTGTGCAGAGCTGCTGCACAGGCGTTTTAGAAGTGGTAAGTTCTGCTTGGCTGCTCACTCAGAGCCAAAGATCCAGGATATGAGATGAGCAGACAGACACCGGCTGTAATAGAGACAGTCACCCTAAAGTTAGAGAGACAGCTGGGTGGGATGTATTCCAGCGCTTAGCTGTCTCTCCTTTGGGAATAAAAAGAACTCTCATTAGTAAGATACCAATCAAGTAGATTTTGTCATAGGAATCAGGTTCTAACCAGTGTCTGCCGGAGTTAGCTGTACTTCGCTCTGATTCACCTTCAATTGCCCTCATTGTTTTGTGGAAGGCATATGGAGGGAGCAAAAAGTTAAATCCTTGTACAATAACAAACACGTTGTAGTTGTTACTTACGCCATCAGGGGTCAGTCTGACTTTGGTCTCAGCCTGCAGCGTTTTCTCAGAAACCCCTGAGCTGAACTAGACTTTTATAATCTAATGATATTTAAAGCACACATCTTGGTAAATATTATGCCTCATTAATAAACATGAATGCACTATTTGCCAATTCACAATATGTTTATTAATTTGTGGGGTATGTTCTGCACAGCACCACTTCACACCCTGGAATTCTATTTGGAATAAAAAAGGGGATGGGGACTTTTCTTAACTACCCACGAAATCTCATTTGTTGCTGCATAACAATGTATCATGCTTCTATCTTTGTGGAAAAAGCTTTGGGCACGGCAATGATTGTGGGGCCCAGTGCACAGGTGCATCAAGCCATGCTTGGAGGAGTTTGGTGTTGGAAAACTTGAGCCGAAACCTGACGCAAACCCATTTGGGATGACCTTGAACCCTCACTCAGCTCCAATATCTGACCTGGCAAATATTGTTCTGGATGAATGGACATATACGTATTCCCACAGACACTCTCCAACATCTTCCCACAGGCTTAGAGATGTGTATAGCCCTACTCCTTACTTTCTTCCATTTTCATTTTCCATGCAAGCACTTTTCCTCAAAGTCACAGGTAACTGAAGTCTGACTTCAAGTGAGAGACAGCGTTCACCTTGCCCTGGCACATGCACATAAGTATGTAGTTACAGTGATAGCTTGAGTGACCCAACCAACAAGTTTATGAGATATAAGACATCATTCCTTTTTTTACAAGCACTTTATGGTGGTAGTAAACTCAAATCATCACACTTTACAAGACATAGCAATCAGAAAATAGGCTCCAGGTTGTTTGATGCCACTTCCAGTTAGGGTTTACTCAAACTAAAGAAGCAACAAAGAGAATATTACTTTGTGTGTTCAAAATTGCCCCACAACTCCCGGCCATACGCTCCACTCACAGTGACTCTCCCCTTTTTCTGATGTCAGTTCCCACTCAACTGGCCCCACCTTCACACTTCCAATAATGAACAGACGTTACAGTATATTGTTATTTTTCTACATTAAATGTTTTTGGGGAAGCTGGAACAGATTGCGGCCATTATCATTCATTTCAATAGGAAAAGATGATTTGAGAGTTTGGAGTTATGATCATGGCCACTTAACATATTAAACTTGTATCTCAAGGCACCACTATTTCCCAAAATTTATATTTCAATGGTGAGATGTTCCAAGACTAATTTAAGTTCAAATGTTTCCTCTCTCAATCTTGACAGCATCTTTTCGTTTGTGGGTACGTGTGAGACGTAAGCTGTCGACCAAGGCATATATGTTTGATGCTCTGAAGCAGGAAGATGAGGAGAGAGCCAGGTGGAGGTGTTAATGATAACCCAGGAGGGGCCATTTGGGCTGGGAGATTTAGGGCGAGGAGGTTAGATGGAAACATGTGGCATTAGTAGCATCTTCTTTCACACTCACACGCACACTCATTTTGGCATTCACATGTTTACAGATTTTGGTACCTGATGCAGTACCATATATATATATATATATATATATATACAGTATATATACATATATATATATATATATATATATGAGCAGAGGGTTCATAACAGTTACTCTGAGGTTTCATTTCTTTTTTGAATTGCATGGCTAGTCAGATCAAATGCTCCCGTGGGCCACATATGGTCGATAGCTTGCACACTCCTACGTTCAATTGAGCCGGTCTATCTATTGTTGCGGCCAGTGTGAGTATACCCAATATGTGCAAATACACAGAGATACACACATGCGTAATGCCTGCGTTCTGCATAATTTAACAGATGTTCAAACAATATGGGTGTACTGTTTAAATAGCACACATGCACACACACACACACACACACACACAGTTATCAGGATTCAGATTTGGCCAGTCGAGTAGACTCACATATCTCCCATTTCTAGTCCGCTAGTTGACAAACTTTTTACACCAAAGAACACTTAAAAATTGCACCTAAATGAATGGTTCAGTTCTAAAAGATTAAATGCAAATGTGTTGCAGTTTAAAGTTAAATACAACTGCACTTAAAAATGTATTGTAATGAATTGAAAATTGTTTAATCCACATAGTACATTATACAAAATTTAACATGGTACCACTTGAAGATTTAATTCAGTAACTCTCAAGTACCATTACTGTAAACCCACACACCACAATTTCAGTATCCCTGTTTTAGTCAATCAAGTGTAAACGGATTGCACAGAGCAGTAAAATGGATCAAAAGGAAGAAAAGTCTAACGATACTCAAAGAAAAAATTATTATTGATCCAAAAAATGCCAAAATGAAAAAGGCCAAATGGAAAAAAAATTAATCAATTGCAATCAGAGGGAGATGGCAGTGCCACAAACAAAAGGGGATGAAGTCTGCTGTGCGGGAAAGAGGAAGCGGACAATAGGAGAAGGAGGGAATACAGGATGGAAAGAAAACAGCAGGGAGGGATGCAGATGCAGAGCGAAGGACGTTTGGGGCTCTGCAGTTTATTCAGGCAAAAAGATGTGAGAGCTGCCAGGGTGCAAAAACAAAGGAGGGGAAAATGAGCGGCGAGAGTGACGGAAGATGAGAGAAGGTCAAGCTGACTGTGCAGAAGCGATGACGCGCAGACTTGCCACGTGTTGGCCTTGCATGCATTTTACTGCTCATAACTGACTGGACATAAGATCTTTTTTCCGCTCATGATTGTGACCGGAGTACATTGTGGGCCTTTTGGTATCATTTGTCTGTTTATGATGAGATGTATGATGTGTATGATGATGACGGAGCTGTGATAGACACACAAGCATTTGTAACAAAATGTAATCAAATGTTAGTGCAGGGTAAAGAGGATATGAAAGATCATAAAAGAAATGTAAGATTGTGGCTGATGGCCAGAATTTAAAGTCAACGCGACAAGTAACAGAGGGTGACACCGCAAAGAAGATAAAATAACAGTAGCGTGACAGAAGGTCTAGCTTGCCACTGAGGGGGGCGGAGTTGGAGTACGATGGTGTTCCTGTTGAGAGAACGAGAGAATAAGAAGATAGCTGGGTGAGGTGAGAGAGAGAGAGAGAAAGAGAGAGGACATTTTATTAGCTCAGAGGGGAGTCGAGAGCAGCTTGCACCAATGTGGAAGTAAAAAAAGGGGGGAGAGGAGACTGTTGATACTAAGACAAAATAGACCTTAAAAATATGATGAGAAAACGCAACAAAAACATGCTGCTTTCTCATGAATTTTTCATAGATTTTTTATTAAAATGCTCAACAATGCTCAGCAGAACCACTCTTATGTCTCATGCAGCTGAATATCCAAAATATTAGAAACAGGCTCTAAAGTTAATTTGGTGCCATAGTGTGAAAGAACTTCTGCACCTGTGCAAACGTCCCACGGGGTTATTTGTTGGATGCGGACGCACTGTTTTCAAAGTTGTTGTCCCCCCAGGTGATTGCCTTCTGCACCCCCCCCAACTCGACTGAACATTTTAACTGTCAGAAAAATAGAAAGGTTCATAAAATGCAGAGACTGCGGCTCCTTCAAAAATCACGAATCTAAAAACAAAGTCGACATTAGCATGAAAACACTGTAATAATTTTTCCCAGAGTATTTAAAAAAATATATATTGATAAATATGATTGTACAATTTTAAACAATCTCAAATATAACAAAGTAACTTTAAAAGAGTAATAATATTAATTTACTGAATGACTCTCATCAATTACAATAGTGGAAACACCAAAATGAGGAAATTGTAGTCAGCACCCTTAACAGCAGATGAACATCATTTATATACTGTAGCAACTTTTGACAAGAATGGCCATTTAAAGTCTTTAAAAGTCATTACTTTCCTTAAGCTAATAACTGACAGAGGTATAGTTGTTGGACTTCCATTCCCCCAATTTGTGCATTTTAAATGATTTTAGTGAGCGTGTTTCCGGTATTCTGAATTTGTTGTAAGTCAGCTTTAATCCCACTTGGACCATTTTTGCTTTGACAATCAAGAAAGACATGCTGACTCACATAGAGTTGTTGGAAAAAGGTCACTTTAAACTTTGTTAACGCATCACTCGAAAACTAATTTGCAGTAGCTACGGCTCAGGTGGTCGGGTGGCCACCTAGTAATTGGAAAAAAGCTTCATTCCTTCTCAAACTTTCTCAGGTGTCGTGAACAAAATAGTAAAGCTGCTCTGTAGGCTCTGCCATCTACATGTATGTGAACAGCATAGTATTTATCTTTACAGCATTCTGCTTGTTTCATTATTGTTTTAAAAAGCAATATTGGAAATGTGTCCCAGGAGGATTAGAAAGGCTCTGTATGAATGCTGCGCATTTATTATCTAATCACCAAGAGAGATCATTTCACACGCACTAATTGCTCAAATCACAACACCTTACAAAACAAAAACACACAAAATCATTGACTTGCTTTCAAATATATGAACACGCTTCAATAGTAGGTTCCCTAACTTCCTTAAAAGCGGCACATGCATGACTCGCAACCCTGCTATCACTATGGTGACGGTGAGTTTGGCACCAGAAAATGACAAATGAATATTTAAGTAGTCATCTATATTTGTCAGTCATCCTGAAGAGGAAACGGTCAGTCGCCTACAAAAAACGACATTCAATATTATATGTATACAATATTATTTGAAAAGGTTAGGCAGAAATGTCAGAGCAGTGATGGACAATCTCTTTGCAAAGTCAACTTTCACATTAACTCCGAGCTACTGAGCATGTCCCTGTAGATCATAAAAAGAGGAGGACCATGCGAGTTATGAAAGTGTGTGTGCAGGGAGGAGGAAGGGGGTGGGGGTTCTATAATTGAAAGGAATAGATGACGGATGGAGTAATGGCTGAAAGCTGCTGGAATTCACAAGGGAGCAAGGGGTGATTGGATGACAGATATAAAAGCAATAGCAATGGGATTATAATGAAGAAGGAGTCGGTGGAGCGAGCAAATAAAAGAGAGAGCGAAAGGAAAGCAAAGACAATGGCTGGCATCCCATAGACAGCAAAGATCAAGCAGTATACTAGAAACATGTCTTTCAGGGGGATCAGGTTGATTTGGGCCTGTCTGTGATTAGGATGGAAATGCTCCTGCAGAGCCAGGGTGATACACACACACACACACACACACACACACACACACACACACACACACACACACACCAAGCACCACTCTGCAGGACATTAGCCCTCTGATCTTTGCCACAAGCATTCAACGTGTGCGGGTGTGCGTTATCGCGACAGCATTGTCCAAGCATCAGTAAAGCAGCAGGGGAAGTGGGCATTTGGCGACAGAGACAGACAACGTGCTATTATCTATTATCAAGAGTGGCATTTCCCAACAGGCTGTATAATGGGCCACGCGCACACATAGACACACACACACACACATGCGCACACTCGCAGTGTAACCATAACAACTCAATGCCTGAGTTACCATAGTACAGCCACTTGCATCCTCCCCTTCGGCAGCATATGGTAATAAGCTCTCGTACCAAGCACTCTGACCCCAGAAAGTGATGTAACGGCCGACACACTGCGATGCTTCTGAATCTGACTAGGATCCGATCATGGCAAAAATTAACACCTGGCAACTCAATCCCACACATTGGGCCACTAAGACAGAAAGAGCACATTGACGAGAATAAAGCAGAATAGTCAGAACTATATTTAAAGGTGGGGCTCACTCCCATTCATTTTAATCGACACAGTACGCACGTCGCACGCATACGTATATTTTTTTAAACACAAGCTCAGCTATTTCAAATATGATTAAGTATTGTTGTAAAATCCAATAGCTATACTGTGGAAACTGTATTTCTATCACTTGGCTTGGTGTCCCGGCACGCGCTGATTACCCAGAAATGGACATTTCACCCCTGTGAAAGCTTCTGTGCATTTTGATTGGCTTTAATTTGCGACTCCATCACATCATGCAGTTACGATTCATGTTCTGAATTGCTGCAAAAGCAGCGCAGCAGAAACTCTGACACATATGCGGCAAAACCCCGCACATTGAGCGATCCACCACATCGCACAAGAAATGTAATTTATTGTGAAAAGGTGGTACCGTATCTGGCTGCAATAATAATAAAACATTATTACTCTTCATGAGTTAATGTAAAATAGTAAAAATAATTATATTTTCAGGTTTGTCTTTGATCTGAAAAGTCAAAAAGATTTTTGCTTTTACATTCAATCCGGTGGTCAGCTTGCATCACAGATTATATTGTGTTTAATATTCAAGGTTCCCTCTAACACTATTTGACTTCTCAAATGGACTTTGTTAATTTTGAATTCAATACTTTTTTTTCAGTGTTTGAAAATGTTAATTGAGTAGCTCCACTTGAAGTGCACATGTATTTCCTTGCCTAGTGATAACATAGAAGGTCTGGTGTTATGTATGTGGTCGTCTACAACACTAAAATCAAAGGGCTGGATCTTTTCATAATACCCCTTCCACACTACACTGAATGTCATGACAGTGACATAGCAAGTAAAGAGTGTAAATTGGCCGTGAGTCTGCAGTACATGAGAAAACTGTCAAAGCTTAATCTGTCAGGGTGGTGCACATAGCAAGGTCTCGCTTCTTTATCGACTTTAACCGACAGTCTGTTCTGATGAATAGTTTTCATTAGGTGCATTTTTTTATAATTACCCATACACAGAACATTTGTCCCTTAGAGTGTGGAATTTTCAGACACGAGTATCGGCTGGAGAGTAGCTCATCAATATTACTACTTGTCTTTATTTGTATTTTGTTGTTGTTTATATCATAGCAACACCAAATCTGAAATGTGTTAAATTCAGATGAAATGGAGAGTAATTTTGTTAAAAGCATAATTGTGGATAGCATATCATTAAGTCCCAGCAATTAGCCTTTGTGTTTCGGTGTGTCACCTTTCAAAGTGAGGGAGAATCGCACAGGAGAAAGAGATGAGACGTTATTTCAAATGTGAAAGGTTCAAAATAACAGGCTTGCAAGGCAAAGCCCAGTAAAATTACCTTGCTCGGTGGTGCTCATGACAGCCTTTTGGCCGTGTGCGAACGGAATTGTGAGGAAGCTTTTCCGAGGTTTACAAAATATAGCACAGCGGCACAAAATACTAAGATGAGGAGACAAGAACCACTGTTGTTGTCACTTCAGTATATTGCATATAATGCTGGAGATGATAACATCTTGCAGAGAGAACAGGTGAAATGTATGTCCTTTTTTCAAATAATACGTATCTTACAAAAGCTAGTGAGAGTTGTCATCCCGGCGAATACATTGTCGATCCAGTAGGAAGTATTACCTCAGTGTAACACCACCAACGGGAAAAATACGTGAAATAATGTTAAAGTCTAAAGTAGAAATGGACAGAGAGATGTTTTGTTGACACAGAAGTCACCACGACTTCCTCATCCACTACTAATAAAAAAAAGTCTACTACTACTATATTCTGTCAATCTGCGCATGTCCAAATATTTGTTCTCCCCAAAAGACGCATAAACACACAATATTGTTTGTGTCCACAAAGCCGATCATAATTTCAATCCGAACTCTGATTGGATTGAAGAAATTCTATCCATATTAACATAGCCATTGACACAAAAGATACAAGGAAAACAAACAAAAATCAAATCATGACAGTTTTGTTTGATAACATCCCTTCCACACTAACAATTTGAGGATTTATTTCAATTGTTCTTTAAATTTTTCTTCTATGATTAAGTACATGCACAGTATATTGAGGGGAAAAAAATTATGAGCGCATGAAAGTGTAACTAGTTCGATTTACTTTCACCTGAAAGTTGAAGTAGTCAACAGAGGATCTTTTTTAAGAATGCAGTTGAAAAGAAAAGTCAGCGTGTCTTGCTTCCAACTTGAAGAGACTCCCCCCCCCCCCCCCCCACATGCCTTCATCAGGCTTTCTGTGCACCATTAAAGCCGTGTATTTGAACCAAGACGATTTGGAAGAACCCACTGAGCCTTATGGGGGAGCTGACTGATCCCCCGGCCTTTACCTCTACCTGCCCGCAGCTATCCAACCAGACAGTGCCATCTTCCCTCTACTCAGCCACCCTTCAGTTGTTTCGAAGCAATATTTGCCAAAACATCAATGTCACAATTCCTGCATCTCTTTTTTGTCCTTCTGGCCCAACAAGCACACGTTAGTTCACTGTCAGTGAGGGGCAGTTCCTGACCATAGTTGTATTGATCTCAAAATGCTCTAAGTAAGTGAGATGATTTCTTTCTTGCCACAACTCTATTACACGATGAGAGTATAAAAGAGGTGGTGTCTCATTTTTCAGTTTGACATGGTTTGTGATGTAAAAGCTGGGAGTTTTTATGTTTTCAAAGGTTTTCCCCTTCAGGACTGCTAATCTCAGATTGATCTAAAACCTGTGGGAGAGAGAGGGAGAATTTTCAATGCATTGATCCAATACTTGGAAATGTTAGCACAAGATGATGGAGAACTTTAAACTGTAGCCGTCCAAGTCTTGCAGGGATTGATGCAGTTCAGTGTTGAATCCCATGTATCCTCAGCTTTTTTTTCCCCAGCCTTTAACGCGAGAAAAAGAAGGGTAAGACCGTGAGAGAAAAGAGTCAATTAGACAAATAACTCCATTCTGCTCCCAAGTGGGTTTGTAACCACAGTGGTGTTGAAAATAACCTTTCTAAACAAATACAGTTTTTTCGCTTGAGAAAAACAACCACAACTAAAGTGAATGTTGTTTATTTTTTATGGTTCACATCCCGCTTTTCTTACTACTTCCATTTCTATCATTGCAGAGTGGAGGAGAGTTTTAAGACTCTTTTCTGGTCCATCTTCGGGCTGTCGGAAGTGATCTCAGTAGTGCTGAAGTATGACCATAAGTTCATAGAGAACATTGGTTACGTGCTGTACGGGGTCTACAACGTCACCATGGTGGTCGTCCTTCTCAATATGCTCATTGCCATGATCAACAACTCGTACCAGGAGATTGAGGTAAACCTTTTTTTCCCATACAAATGCAGATAAGTGTGTGTTTTTGAGAGGTTGTTAGTGTTCCTTATCTGGAATATTTTTGAGTTTAGACTATTTTAAAGTGTAAAAGCGTTGATACAGAATGGGACGGACCGAGTTGCACTCCTTCTGCTTTCCAAATGTAGCTAATGTATTGATCATCATAAGACGCTTTTATGCAGATACCACAAAACTGTCCTATCTGTCTTCAAAGAAGCTTCTGTATTTTTTCACCCATTCCTTTATAGAGTAGGCAGTGTAGCGGGATATTAGCTGTTTGTGTTAATCCGCAAAGGTTGAATTGAGGCAACTGGACTGATTTGTTTGTTGAAGGGGTTTCACTTTTAATCCAAAAATATTTAAAAGTTTTTAGGTGTAGTCACCCATTGATGACTCTGATTGGTCTGACACAATACAGTGTTGTTGTTGTCAAAGTGTGTTAGTAATGCATTGGTATGTTAGGAAGGTAATTTTTCCGGGTAAAGGATCATGCTCATGGTAAGCTAGTTTGTCATCACAATTGTGATTCTAGCCAGGTATATCTACTCGTGTAAATGTACATTAATTGCCAGATTCAAATCCCTGTAGAATTATACAAAGGAGATGTATTTTGTTCTTGTTGGGTTTAATAAAATGTTGCATTATTTATCTCTCAAGGGAATGTTTGATTTACAGTTTGCTGTATATTTTTGTTGCACTCCTCTCAGAGAAGTAGACCACACACATGCAGGCATGCAACGAAAGATGTCTGAGAGATGGGGCGCACAAATGTTGACTACGCCAATTGTTTGCAATTATCTTTTTGTGCTGAGGGACTTGAACTGTGACCCTGGACTTGAAGATGTCCTTACATATGAGCTTCCCATTTAACTCAGAAAAGCTTATTTGAATTTTGGCCTTTCACCTGCATCTTTGATTGTCTGAAGCTCATCTCGAACCAATTTTAGTGTTATGAGATAGCATGGTCAACACTGGCAGATGTCGTTTGACGACAACTCATTAATATGGAGCCTCTGCTCATTTGCATGAGCGATTTCAAGCACCAGATTGGATTTATAAGTTTCTGAATTTACAATGACTTCTGTTCACGTTCAACTAGAACGAGACCTAAGAGCAGACCTGTGATTTTTTTTCTTGGGAATAAAAGAAGTGCCCTGCTGAGGAGAGGGTCACCAGGGTTGTGGTGCTCCATTCCAAACAAAGCAGAAATTGGATGGCTGAATGCAGAGGAAAATAGAAATTGGATCAGTGTTGAGCGGGCCTTGAAAGCTCTGCCCCTGCCCTGTTAATCGCAATCCACTTTGAAACGCACTGCACCTGTTTAACATGAATATAGTGTCTCGTTTTTCATTGCGTCAGCGTGAACATTCAGAACCTCCTTGTCTAAGGGAAACATTATTTTAGCCTTCACCTTTAACCCAAGTCTGTCGTTTTAAGCACACTTTTGGTCTGCAGGAGGACGCTGACGTGGAGTGGAAGTTTGCTCGTGCCAAGCTGTGGCTCTCCTACTTCGACGAGGGTCGCACTTTGCCTGCCCCCTTTAACCTGGTCCCCAGCCCTAAGTCCTTCTACTACCTGGTCTTGCGCATCAAGTCAGGCTTGTTAGGAATCTGCAAGGTGGGCAAACACCAGCACGGCAATGAGTTGGAGCTTGGTATGCTCAACTCTCAGGGAAAGGTAACTATCACTGTTGGAACCCAACACAAGAAGTAAATTAATGGGGAACTAAATACAATAGCTTTCAAAATCAAAAATGTTCCATGGACGACTTTCATTCCAAATTGTGGCCATGAAGTAGGCCTAATTGCCTTTTTTCAGTGTGGTGTTCTGTTTCAGGTATTGCATTTACTTTTACTGAGCAAGCACACAGTTGTCATAAGATATTAGATAGTGGCCATGAAGTAGGCCTAATTGCCTTTTTTTCAGTGTGGCGTTTTGTTTCAGGTATTGCATTTACTTCTACTGAGCAAGCACACAATTGTCATAAGATATTAGATAGCACGATCACAAGATAGCTGTGGGTTTAGTTCAGCTACATGTTCTTTCTTTCCCTACATCAAGCCCATTTCCATTTTTAACTTGGGTATAATTGCAATCAGTTGAAAATGCAAATAACGATTAAGAAGAAGCACGGTCAATTTAGTTCAGTTGTTTATTTTCAACTCAAGGTTCATAAAAGATGCACAGTTAAAACATGGAAAATAAATACAATCTAGATGCTGTATGAAAGCACTATACGTATATACAGTAAGTTATGTCACTATGTACATTTTATGTAAAGTGATTAAACAATATTGCATACAAACATCCTGCTAATGCTACAAAATCCGAGTCAAATGTTTGTTGCATTATCACCCACTACCATATTGAGTGTCGAACAGACCACATGAACGAGTGACAGGTATAAATGCTTGAATCAATGCTTCCACACAACTGGTCTGCATCCTCACTTTCACATTACTTCACATTTCTCAAAGCCAGGGAGGACCCACTCTCATAAAATCCCTCTGATTTAACAGAGAATTGAACAGAGAATCGATTCAAACGTTTGTTGTGTCTGTTCGCGTTTCCTCTTTGGATTTGTCGACGCAAATGTGTCAGGCCGGCTCCTCAGCTAAACTATTAGAGAGGTTGTTAGAGGCTTTCAGGTATTTGTCGGCTTTTTGGCTCGAGACAAGGTCTGTTCCACTCTGCTGCCTCACCTGGCTCTCCTATTCTCTGCAGTATTGACACTTGAAATCTAAAGTCAAACAGGTGCAGCAAGCAATCAATATATCTGCTTTCACTATGGTTCTGCAAAAAATAATCCCCACCCAGTTGGAGTTTCTCAAATGGAATTTTATCCATTTATGTCAGATCGAACAGATGCTCTGCTAAATTACCCTTGAAATGAAATAAAATGAGAGCACCACATACAGTGCACTTGTGCTGTGCTATTAATTCACACAACTTTTTGATATGTGAATACATCAGTGGTGGGATGTATTTTTTTATTCCCTGGGCCGTCAAAAGGGACGAGCCTGTCTTAATCCATCTCTTAATACCACCAGTAGTTGCAGTTAGTAAATGCAAAGTAACAGCATGCCACTGTGGCACTTAGAGCTGTTTAGAATCCATACGTGTTTAATAACATGACAAAACATCCTACTCACCAGAGATACAAATTATTAAATGTAATAATTTTGTACAGATTGCTACAGATATGTTCTGGTAGTCAACGTTGGCTGTAATATGTTTTGTTCAGAGCAAACAATGAGATGACAGGAAATTGCTAATGTCATTATGGATTGATTTGTTTGCAAATATATATACAATATGATTCATATACAGGTACATACTACAGTTCAATATAAGGAGCCGACTCCTGAGTTGTGATTGATGCTATCAAAGTTTTATATTTTGAACATTAGAGCATGTTAGGAAAGCCATTGTGGTTATAGACAATTTGTTGCATCCATTCGATTGGATTACATTTAAATGTGTTCCAAAGGGGGCGGCTCTGTGGCGCGCTGGGTAGCACGTCCGCCTCACAGTTAGGAGGGTGCGGGTTCGATTCCACCTCCGGCCCTCCCTGTGTGGAGTTTGCATGTTCTCCCCGGGCCCGCGTGGGTTTTCTCCGGGCACTCCGGTTTCCTCCCACATCCCAAAAACATGCTTGGTAGGCCGATTGAAGACTCCAAATTGTCCCTAGGTGTGAGTGCAAATGGTTGTTTGTCTGTGTGCCCTGCGATTGGCTGGCGACCGGTTCAGGGTGTCCCCCGCCTACTGCCCGATGACGGCTGGGATAGGCTCTAGCACTCCCGCGACCCCCGTGGGGACTAAGTGGTTCAGAAAATGGATGGATGTGTTCCAAAGGAGTGTCTTGTGCGTGAGTATATTTTAGATCGGGGGTGTCCAAACTGCAGCAGGTAGACATGGAAAACAGGCAGGAGAGCGTCCCCTCCAGGACTGCAGCTGGGCGTACCTGTCAATCTTAGATTATTAGAAAACATTTATTGTAAATCTAGCCAATTAACAAAACATTACTTTCCCTATGCCATACTGTATTAATATGTTTTTGCCGAAGGGGAGGTATCAGTTCATTGCAGTGTGACCACAGCTAGTATTCGTGCTGCAGTGTTAAAATGACACTTATGTTCTAAAGTAAGGTCACGGCTCAAATGGAAGATAGTAAATAGAGCTTCATTTAGGTCAAGGGAATTTGTATCTTTTTCTCGGTTCACATGATCCTATTATGGAAGGTCACTCCTTTAATGTTAACATTCCATTATTGTTTGCACCTGCAGCAGGGTGAACACTTCAGGTCTTACCGTCCTGCAGGAGAAGAATTCCAGAATTTGTCCAGAAATTCTAGAAAACATCCAACCAGATATGAGGTGAGAATAATGGATTCAGTAAAAAGTAGCAAACGTTATAGTAGCCTACGTCAGCACAGTACATACATACGTACGCACGCACGCACACACTCACACACATACATAGATACATACACATACATACATACATTTTCTGTAGGGCTCTTCCTCAATAAATTTGCAGGTGAGCTGGAGCCTCATGGGTGAAATCTTAGTGAAAAAAGCAAAATTATATTATATTTGATTGTTAAGTTACTATAAAACATGCAGCAGAATATACAGTAATGAAAGTCAACACTGGCCACATGGTAATCACATCTACTTCACAGGTCAGAGGGCTGGGATTCCTTAAGTCACATTTGAACACGTTTTATGTAGTATATTGAGTGGATTTTCACCAAAACCGCATAGGATAATTCTTGGAAGAATGCCTACTCATTAAAAAAAAAAAAGTAAGAAAGAAACAAAGACAAGGAACAGAACGATGTACGGAAACTGCAAGCGGAAATTTGTTCACAAACTCATCAATCAATAGAAATTTCTACTAGAGAAAAGTATCAAATGCAAAACAAGGGAGAGTGGGGAAAAATAATACATGTGTGTGTGAAAGATTATTAATAGGAATGGAAATAAAGAGTTTTAAGAGGATGTAGTGAAAGCCAGTGACACAAGAGAAATGTGACTAAGACGAGAGAGGTGAAGTGGCAAGCAAGGAAGGGCACAAGATAATGAGGATGAAATGACCCACATGAGCTCACTGAGGTGGACACAATGCTGGCACTTAGCAAATGAGCACTCGGGAGGGATCAGACCTTCTTCCTCATTTGTCTCCACTTCATATCCTCTCTGAGAGGTATGAAAAGAAAATTCTACTCACTGGGCCACTCCAGTTATTTTCAAGCACAGCAGTTTACGATAGTCGCCGAAAAAAGAGACGAGCGATTAAATACTAGGCAGCGAAGGCTTGTTGCAACTTTGACATCAATAGTCAACACCTCTGTTTGTATCCGAGCTTGTTGTGTGCATGTTAAAACTTTAATGAGATACTTGTTTGCGGTCTAGATATACAAGTGCTGCCCGTATCACCTCGCCACTTTCTCATTTTGTTGTCCTCACTATTTCCCCTGCAGAAGATCATGAAGCGACTCATTAAGCGTTATGTGCTCAAGGCCCAAGTGGATAGAGAGAGTGATGAAGTCAACGAAGGTAACGACCGCTTTTTGTCTTTCTTTTCTTACGCCACACAGGTCCTGAATTGGATGTACAATTGAAGCAATAAGCAATTACTGTGCTTTGGTAGAATCAGCAACTAGATCTGTCTAGATGTTGTGCGTATGCAAATACTTGGTGTATTTTCCTACAGTTTTCCTGAGCTGCAATTGGTGCAATTGTGTATTCACAGGTGAGCTGAAGGAAATCAAGCAGGACATTTCCAGCCTTCGTTATGAGCTGCTAGAGGAGAAGTCAGAGGCTGCCGGGGAGCTGTCCCTGCTTATTCAGCAACTCAGTGAGAAATTTGGTAAGAATACCATGAGGCAGTGATGGGGCTGGAAGGACGGTCAGAAAACTGGGACCTGGTTGTGTAATGGAGAGAGACAGCAAAAAATAAGTGGACAACAGGAAGCAGGATGTTTATGAGAGACTGAAGGACAAACGTGCAAGCAAAGCATTGAGAAAACAAATGTCAGTTTCCTGTCTTCAAGCAAAAAGTAAAAGAAAATGTTTCCAGTGTCAAGTAAACTCGACCGGAGTGAATGGTGTTGACAATGCTATTCTGATTGAAATAGAAGACTGCTTAGTAGATGAAGAGGTGAAGAAGAAAAAAGCGCTGCCATGAGATATGGACACATGTCCAACCAGGAGACGAAGGCATGGGGAAGAAAAAGAGGAAAGAAATCTTTATTCACACTGCACAGGCTTGCATTTTCTCATGACAGACGTGTCAAGAGACTACACAGCCCTTTATACTCCAGGCAGTCTAATTAAATCTATTGTGCAACTAGGGGAAAAGTGATCATCGAAAAAAAAATATGTTGAATTGATTAAAACTTTTCACTAAGAAACATGACATTACCTTTCAAACACAATGATCTGTTTCAAAACACAACTCCATGTGATGTGACAAAAAAAAATAAGCTCTGTTAAGATGGGTATACACATACTAACTTTTAATATCCAACCGATTTTGAAAATGTGAGAAACCCCACATATAAAAAAAAAAAAAACAATGTGATCTTACCGCCCGGACAGATCACTAGACCAAGCTATTCTCTCTGACTAATCTTTACAGACATCCAGGAATCAGTCCTTGGATGACTTTGAAAGAGAGGAGACATTTTAGAATTTGGCCGGTATGTGTAAACCCCGCTTGACATTGTTTTAAAAAATGTGATCATGAAATCCCCCCATGGAGCCTTTTACCTCACGTGCCAGTAAGTGTATGCAAACAGTACACTTTTAATGGTCTTAAAGATTGTGTTAGTTTGATCATTTGTAGCTAAATTCCAAGTCTTCTTAACCTGCCTTATACTTACGATATGATGTTACTCGACAATGGGCTTACTATAATTTTGCCCATTGCTTTGAAAGACATGGTTTATTTATCATTTGTTTAAGATGAATTCTCTCTAAAACTTGACCAAAACCTTTTGGGGTTTTTGTCGACTCAAACTAACTCACACAAAGAATTGACTTCAATGTGACTATGTTCATCCAAAAAACTAAAATCAAAACTAAAATGGTGGCCAGAAATAGTACTGCAGTTTGAGAGATTAAATTACATCCATGCAGACTTCCCCGTGACAGCAGTATTCCATTTAGTTCAACAACTGCTACGGAAACATTCAAAAAGAGATTCTCATAAAAAAAAGAATAAATTAATAGATTAATTGTTCATTTTCCCCATCATTTATTCGATAGCAAATCCCTGATGTAAAAACACAAAAGCCAATGAAAAACACTTGCATGCATACTAAATTTACAGAGTTCTTGGACCTTTAAGTTTTAGAGTTGTGAGGGTCCATGGTTTGAAATTGTGTCATTAAATTGTGGTAGAGAAGCCACCCAAGCACACGGAGAACAAGCAAACTCCACTCTGAAAAAATGAAGACTGAACTCAAGACCTTTTATTTGTGCTGACCACTTACCCACTGTGCTGCCCACATATAAAATATAATTTCTATTGTGCCAAATGTCACACTGCAAATGTTATCTTCTGGCACATTTTGTATATGTAGCAATTGCTCATTTATATTTAAAAAAAAAAAAAGCACAGTTAACAGCCTAACCACTAAAAAGAATATTTCTGAATCAATAAAGGCTCAGCTGTACACATGACATTTATTATATTTTAGAACCTAATCTAAAAATTCCAACTGCTCCTAGAATATTTGCCGGAGCCATTAAATGTTGATGATATTACATCTTAGTAACCAATAAGCCATGTGCGACATTATTTGTCCTTCTGTTGTTTATGTTTATTGTTTTTAAAGCCTGAAGATGCTTATGAGGATCACATGGGGATGAAAAACTTTTTTCCTGATAGCCAGTTGGGAGGTATTGAGCGATATTCAGGAAGAGGCTTGCCCCCAAGACACACACTTGTGGTAGGAAGCTACGTCTATCACGGGGTTGATGACATGAATAATCCTGTTGTGTTCATTATTAAACTTAAAAAAAATGTCTACATTGTATAGCTTGATCCACAACATATCTGAAATTAGATGTTGTATTGATTCAGTCATTGTCTAGCCATTATTACGACTGCATTATTGTTCCATGTTTAATGTCCCATGCATTAAACTGTATTTTGCCAAGAAGAATATTATACATTAAACATTTGTCATCTATAATTGTTATTAGGCGGGCTGGCTAAGATGCACAAGAACCACAGATGTTGCGTTAACTTTCAAGACAGAGAAACACACACACACACACACACACACAAACAGCCATTATATGCCATAGCTAGGAGGACATTGATCTCAAATACTGTATTTTTTAATACTTATTGAAATTAAATCTTACAGTATTTATATTTTTGTGCTTTGAAATAAATAGTAAGCTCTAACATGCTTGGTTTGTCCCTTCTTGTTGAACACTGGTCATGTCTTTTCTCTTTTTCACATTCCAAGCAAAAAAAAAAAGCAAGAAATATGGTGTTCACTGACATAATGCGTTTAATAATGGAATGCCTGTAAAATTCCAGGAGATAGGCAATTGTTGCTGTGTTACTTGCTGATCATTGTTTTAGCAATTACTCATTTGAAGATTAAATTGTTGCACTTTTAAGGTTTTAAATGTGCTTGTAAAAGACCAAGATTTAATCAAGGCAACTGGGCTGCTGATTTATTGAACTTTTGCTGATTACAGTGAACGAGATGACTGACAATCCACACAAACATAATGTGGATACCATATATACTCAAATAGTGGTGGACACTCTATTTGAGGACGAACCATCCTGTACTTGTGTTTATTTTCCATATTTTACCACTTAACTGAAGATCGGTTCTGCACAGAACAAAAACAAATGAGGAAACACTATTTTTTAATTGTGCACACAAACTCCTGTGATTAATCGAACAAAGGAAAACCAAAGGAAAGGCAGGATCCCCATAGCAACCAAGTCGGTAGAAGAGTCGTGCATTTGGAAAATGTTAGGATCTTCTATCATCTGGTTCCTTCAGCTCTGTCTTGTCAGACTATGGATCTCAGTTTCAGCCTTAAGGGCCTCACTTAATAACGCACTCTGTCAATGTGTCTCATTCGATCACAACAGCAGTTTACTTTATTAGCTCAAGCTGCTTCTGTGTGCCCGTGTGTTTGTATTTGTGTGCGTGCGCACGCGCGTGCGTGTGCGCGTGCGTATTCACACACTGTCTAACTGACATCCTCCTCACTGGTAGAAGCCCAATACCAGAGCTTTGCCCACCCCCCACCAGCTCAGCTAGGCATTACCTCCGCCTATTACCTCTCCTCTTCATCCTCCCTCTCATTCTGTTCTCTGTCCATCTCAACCACTCCATATACCTTCCATCTCAAAACATAACCTCTGACGAGACAAGGATTCCGAGTATTTGGATGCTTCCTCTGAAGCCTTCCTCTTCCCAGCTGCCTGCCTCGGAAGGGAAGCAGACGAGTGTGTGTGTGCGTGTGTGTTTGTGTGTGCGCGTGTAAGTGTGTGTGCGTGTGTGCGTGCGTGCGTACGTGCGGGTGGGTGCCGGTGTGTGTGTGGGGGTGTGGGTGTGTATAGTATATGTATTAGACCTGTTCATGGATGGGTGATAATTTGTTCACTTTTGCAATTGGGCATGGCAAGTTAATAATAGAATAATTATTTCCATACGCAGATGAGATGGTGTGATTGGTGTTGAGTCACCGAGGTGGTTTAAAAGCCCTTTGGTGGCTGAAACGCCCAGTGAGGTGTAGCATGGCGACCAAATTTGCAAACACGCCGAACTAAAGCACTGCCCCTGCACAAAAAGGATGATGTTTGGGAGGGAGAGAAGGAGGGAGGGAGGGAGGGAGGGATGGTGTTTCCTTCCTGGAGATGCATTGCCAGGTCTTCCCTTGTATCACCGTTATTTGCTTGTTAGTGGACCTACAATTTTGTCTGACTCGTCACTCAGTAAAATGCATTCCTTATAAGCTCGGGCTCAAACTTTTTCTGGACCAGAGAACATACAGTATTCCATTTAACAGCCTGTAATTATCACCTCTCAATACATCATCTTACTTATATCAGCAGTCATGGCATCAGTAGAGTGAAGCTCTTTTCATGAGTAGCCACATATAACTCCACTGTGTTTGACTGATGATGTGGTTTGCTTTGATTTGATTTGTGTATTTTGGCAAGTACATAATCATTACTTCGTTCATCTTTGTTTGACATGACTTGTTAAAATGGAGGTGTGTTGAAGCAATTCAGAATATTGACACAGGATAACGTTTGATTTCAATACTGCAATGACAGGTTAACTGGAAGTTTGATAACAGTTTGATAAAGGTTTGATTTAGATACAGCAATGACAAGTTAACTAAGTTATAACAGATCTCAACAGTTTAATTTGAATACAACAGTACCAATTGAATCAATTTTGAAAGATTTGGAGTCACAATCTCGCAGGCACCCCGGCCACCGTCCCCAGCACCATGCAGCACTTGCCTTTTGGATTATGCTTTGAATCTTTTCTCGTCCATATAATTTTCCTCCCATCATTTGGAGTCAAGATGACATTGCTTTCATCTATTGAAATAAGATGATTCCAACCCTCTTTTAATTTTTTCTGGCAATAGATTATTTGGTTATGTGGCTTATTGTCAACTCTGCATTTACAATAATGACGTCATCTTTGATTGTTGACATTCATTTCTTGACTTCCTTGCAATGGAAAAGTGTCATTAAAACAGCAAAGCCAGTGGCGGCGTACCAACATTTTTCTTTATATCTAATACATCAATCACTCCTTTAAGCCATCAGTTTCTCATCATAGCTTCTCGTTAGAGAAAAACACCCCGGAGACCTAATCCCATCAGAACAAAATGGAATTCTCATAAAGCTTTTTCTAACTTACAGTTCAATCAAAGCGTGGTCTTTATTTTTGATAAGTATATCTTTTTGGTTGTTAATAGTCAGAGCATGTACGTATGCCAAAATGATTACACAATACATAACACTGAGACGTTTCAATTTTGCGACTTGAAATGATTGGTGGAATGTCAAAATCTCATATGTAGAGCCGGCCCATCAATGATAAAGTTGGTTAAGAAGGTTCTACCAGGCTGCTGTCGGACGAAAAATAAAAGAGCTGTCAACTGTTTACCAATTTTGCTGGAATGAAGGCATGGCTTCTCGATGGATGTAGGGACTGACACAAAAAGCCCTCCAGGCAACTTGCTCCATCTTCGAGGTGTGTAACTAGTGCCGAGATGTTTACGGCCACTCTTGTACACACACAATATGTGCATAGTATACAGAAAAATAAAAGTTATCTCGGTAAATATTAACTGATGTCATCATATTGTCATCACAAAAACAAAATACTGAGTGCAAGAACAAGGTTTTATTACCCAAAAATAATATTTAATATTATTGTAGGCCACTGTAACATTATGCGCAGTTAGAACATGAACTGTTCGCTGCATGTAAAAGTTGGTGATTAGGTTAAAACATTGTTTATGGATAAAGGTTTTAAAAGAAAAACAGTCCTAAAGATTCAATATTATTGAACTTAAAAGTAAATTACAACTGAAATGTACGGAGGCATGGAGGCTGCATACCACTTGTGACACTGACAATCTACCTCTCCCTAATATTCCATAGAGAAAACCGCCCAAATCCTATGTGCAAAACCTTTTAAATGTGACTTTTAGATATGAGCTGATCACAACATCAGCGATGGTACTGTCCTCATGACTCTTCACAACTTCAGAGCAACAAACAGAGTAGTATGTTTAACATCTGCCACATATTGTGCATATGTGCTAATAAGGCCAGCGTGACAGCCTGCAACACTCAGAACCAATTATTTTTCCCCGGATGATGATGATTGTCAAAAATGTCTCAGGGATCACACAATCGTCGCTCCTGTTGTTTAATTTGTTCAACATCACAGCAAGAGCTTTGTTAAAATAACAACTCGCAGTTGCACATTTTGAATCTTCACATCAAGCCAACTCCTGACATATTAGTGCTAGCTCGTCGGCTACAACATGTATTGAAATGTTTTATTTTTTTAATTAAAGTGAAAACATAGTGCACCCTTGACACTGTTTTCAAGCTAATCTGCCGGCTGAAATGTGATTATTGTCGAAAATCTCATTAGTTGATTTTGCATGCATGCTGATGGGAAAAGATGCATATAATCAGGGTACGCAAACAGTTGCACGGGGGGAAAAACATTTTTAGCCAATACTGTATCTTATTTTACACTTATTCAGCATATCAGCGCACATATATACCTTTTTTTTAAAGTTATTGCCATTTAGGTGTTTTGGTCAAACAGTCACAGGTTAGGAAATGACATTTTTAAATGTAGAGCTTGCACTTATTTTCTGTCATGGTCTATGTTAAAATGGTCAAGTTGATGCCCTCTCTTATGTTTTATGTGATTGTACATTCCAGAAAGTACAACATCAAACATTTTATTTTGGGAATACTTCATTTTAACAAGTCATGCTAGCAATGGAGCTGCTTCGACATGACGCCTTGCCCACACATTATTGACCTGGTGCCATTTTTTTGGGCAGATTGATCTGATAGTTTGATTCTCTGAGAGTAACAAGTGGTTAGCACATCTGTAGAACATTGAGCGGTTCCGCATGTGAATCTCGGCTCTGGCCCTCCTGTGTGTTGTTTGATTGTTCTTGTGTGGGTTTTCTCCAGGTACTTTGACTTCCTCCCACATTCCAAAAGCAGATAAGTGAACCGAAGACTCTGAATTTTCCGTTGGTGTGAATGGTTGTTTGTCAATATGCGTCTTGAGATTAGCTGGCGACCTGTCCAGGGTGTACCTTGCCTCTTGCCCAGAGTCAGCTGGGATAGGCTAGAAGTATTCTGTAATAGTACAACAGTGACTGATCAAGCGAACTACTGGAACATTTTTTTGTATGATCAAATACTGCCTGCCTATTTTGAGTGCCTGTGCAATGATTGGGACAGCAAGTGGTAGTTGTGTTTATTGCAATAGCACAGCCGTTGCTCGTAATGTACAGCAACAATGTGCTTCAGTATATTTATGTTGCTACAACATTCTTTACCTTTTATGGGCTGTGTGAAACACTATTCATCTTCTGATTTGCTTTACTTCTCTGGCCACTTTGTTATGTTTTGTGTTGCTTCTGTGTCATTCATCATCCTCCTTTACTCACTCATTCTGTTGCACTTTTGAGATCTGTAACAGAAATGTTTTATGTGGAACAAATAATCGGGTAGCAAATAACATAATGCGGTAGTCTGCCGTTCCATTTGATGTTCTCTTCGAACTGCAATGTTATGAATAACACAAATCCCATAAAAGAATTGTTAACTCTAGTAGAAACAGCAACAAACAGAACATAATTGTTTTGTTTCCTGCCCTGCCCATGAAACATGTCAGCATGGTCACTTGATGCTAGGCAGATTTCCGATTTCAGTTTTGGTGCTGCATTGTTAAAATGACACATAAGTTCTAAGTGAGCTCATGGCTGCACAAGATGGTTCATGGGGCTACATCTGGGTTAAGGGAAGTTGGGACGTACCTATTTCATATACTCCTGTTGCGAAAGATCACCCAATTGCTCAAAGGAAAATTCCAGTCGTGTTTTACAAGGTAATTGACAACATTTCCCACTTTTCACTTCATCCATTCATTTTGGAGAAATAATGAAATAACTACTGCCTTGAAAAATGCCCACTTTTAATGACGAATATTGCCACCTTCCCTCAATGTCTTGGTGGAAATCACGGGACGGACCGATCACCCTGCCCATTTAAAATCATTCTAAATACATCGCTAACAATGTTAAAATAACAGGGATCAACCAGCCCCAAAATGTATTTGGACATTTCTAATTGGGCCCACTTCAACTTCTGAAAACTTCATAAAACAATTCACCTTTCCATGGCTGACTTAAAAGAGCAAGAAATGAGCAGCCTTTGTGTAGCTGAGGTGCCGTTTCTGTCACTTCTGAATGTTTTCTTCGCTAAGTCACCAAGATACGTGACAAAACAAGCCAGGAAACAATATGCATTTCACTGCCTGTCTTCTGTGACTTAGACAGGCTTAGATGGAAAAAAAAAAAACAGGAAGTTGAGCTCCAAAAATGAGTGGGCCAATTTGTCATAAATCTCATCCCAAAAAAGCCTTTAAATCATTGCAGATTCTTTTAGTGGTGTGCATTTTTGTGCTGACATCATTACGTTTACAAATAGACCTATTATCTAAATGTTCAGCCCGCTGGAGTGTCCTTTTAAATGTCGAGAGGTGTTCAAAATGGAGCAATTATTGTCTGGTTGTTGTTTTTTTATTGATTGTCATTAGATTGTGTACTAAATCTTGTGGCCAGTGAGTGTGCGCACATTGAATTGATTTTAACTTTACCATATCTATTTGTTTGATGACTATCCCGTCTTTCCATTCAATGAGTCTGCTACCGCATCATCAACATATCGTTGATTTTAGTGAGAAGGTATCTCAGCTCACATTCACAACTCGCAAAACATTAAGGATTTTTCGCGTGAGATTTTACTCTCAACCTAACATGCACTCTGGCCTCAACAGGAGACCTTAATTTGACATTTAAGCATGTCCAACTGTTTAGTAGGCTACCTTATACAACTTGTTCTCGAACAAGAAATAGAGCAGCAAAAATTACAATAGGTCTTTGATCTGCAATCAACCACTGAATTTCCTGGTTCAAATAGAATTGGTATTTTAACAGTTTGAGACCAAGACTTCACCGAATGAAGCGCCACTGTCACATGAATGTATGTGTATATTAATGTATGAGCATGCAAGGAGGTACATGCGTCCCGATTTCCTCGCTAATACAGAAAAATCTTCCAGTTTTCTTACTTCTGTGCTTTGCTCTTAACTTAACTTAAGATCTTGTTAGAGTATTTGTTGTTTAATTACGTCTTGCACGGCTGCATTTCTTCAATATGGTTCTTTAGTTGGGCTATCATTGATCTTTCTTTAAGTGTGTTTCATTTATTCTTGTTACCGTGTCAAGCTTGTGTTGTTCTCTGCATGCTCATTTATAACAGAGAGATGCCACATATGATGAGGCAGCATGGTTCCACAGGGCATCCAGACTAATGAAAATGCAAAAAAATAATTTCAGCAAAAGTACAAATGGAGCACTATTGTGGGTGCAGATTAATTTCTTTGTCATTTCCAGAAAATTACGCTAAGGCCATTCTCTGTTAGCTGTAGTGGATCAACACAGAAAATGTATCGGAATCAATTAAAACTCTACATTCCTCATGAGGCAGCAAATTATTTGCGCTACTTACACAAGTGTAAACTAAATTCCTCACCATATTTTCTGCATGTGTGACTTGTAAATTAAAATATTAAAATATAAAATATAATATTAGCTGAGGGCGGCTTAGTGGTGCACTGGTTAGCACGTCTGCCTCACAGTTATGAGGGTGCGGGTTCGATTCCACCTCCGGCCCTCCCTGTGTGGGGTTCGCATGTTCTCCCCATGCCCGCGTGGGTTTTATCCGGGCACTCCGGTTTCCTCCCACATCCCAAAAACATGCTTGGTAGGCCGATTGAGCACTCCAAATTGCCCCTAGGTGTAAGTGCGAGTGCGAATGGTTGTTCGTCTCTGTGTGCCCTGCGATTGGCTGGCAACCGGTCCAGGGTGTCCCCCGCCTACTGCCTGATGACTGCTGGGATAGGGTCCAGCACGCCTGCGACCCCCGTGGGGGACAAGCGGTATAGAAAATGGATGGATATTAGCTGAGTCATCAATCATACTTGTAACCCAATATGAATAAGAAGATATATTGAGCCTGTCTTTTCAAATGATTCTGTTCAGATTACAGACTATTTAGTGTGAAACATTTTGATTGGCCACGATGTCTTGCCCATGTACACTATAATTAGAAATGTGCCTGAGTATCTTGTTCTGTGGTGGTCCTAATCAAATGTGTGTGTGGGAGGGGGGAAGGCCTGCACCACAGCTCCTAATCAGTTAGTTTTACAGGGGTGCTAATTTTAATGGATGCGGTGGTGAGATAATCAAGTGACTAATTGTACTGTGTGTGAGATGCACCACTGGGGGTGACTGCGAAACTGTATATACACATTTCTTCATTTGTTTCCTAGTTAATCAAACTGTGTTTTTGAGTTAGACCAGCAATATCCAGCAGATAGAGCTGCCGTCATAACTTCTTTCTTTTGTCCGGTATGTAATTTAAAGAGGAGTTTTTATTTGTATTTCAAAATTCAGTCATTCATTGTTGCATGTTTTTGTTTTTTTTCCCCCTGTGTAGCTAAATAGTGCAATATGGGGTGCAGTCAAAAATATTCTCCAAGCACTACTCAAATTTTGAATCAAAATTCCCTTGTGACAAACAAAAATCACTACAACCGTTGTCAAACATCTGGCGTACGTTTTGCGAACAATTGTGACCTTGAACGAACACTGATTAATTCTGACGTGAAAGCAAAATTTGCTTCCTTCGAAAACCCTCACAATTGTTAGCCGCTCGGTGAGAGAGGGGTTTCAGCATACCACAAATTTAAAGCAGAGTCCAAAGAGTTGATGCTAAATAGACGAAACATTGACCCTTTTCGACGACTGAAAGACACGACACATGACGAAAAACGCAGACATGTTATTAGGACACCTACAAATTGTTTTAAAAGCGCAAATTAGCATAATAGCTACAGTACAATGCATCACATTTTGCCTCAGCGTGTGTTTGCAGTTTGGGCAAGTACACACACTTTCAAGGAACACGTGAGATTGGGGACATTCTTTAACTTGTTTCTTTTTTTAACACTATAAAAGTCAGAAGAATAATTGGAGCTTTCTTGTTCATCTTTATTTTGTTTATCTCCAATTTGAAGCTTGGAGTGTAGTTCATGGTTCAGTTGTCCCCACCACCACCACCACCACGTCCCCTTACTATTTTCTTTGTCATGGATTAAGTGGATTAGGAATCAGAAAGAGAGGGAATGATGGCCGTAGAGAGAAGTAAGCACAAGGGAGATAATGGGGAAAACATGGAGGACAGATAAGACGCAACAAGAGTGGAAAACGAAGCATGATCCCTGACATGTACAATCATGTCATAGCGTGTGTGCGTGCATGTGTGTGTGCGTGTGTGTGTGCGTGTGCGTGCGAGTGAGAGCGAGAGCGAGAGAGAGCGAGAGAGAGCGAGAGAGAGAGAGAGAGAGAGAGAGAGAGAGAGCGAGAGAGAGTGAGAGAGAGCAGTCTGAATTTTCTTTTTTACCACTAATTCATTAGAGGCCTTTAATGGAGGCTGCACATCTGTGTAGAATTACAATTGACCTTTATTTAATCAAAATTCCATATTGGTGGGAAGTAGTGGTTTATGTTTAATAAGCCTCATAACTAGCTCAATTTGTCACACACCCACTGGCCACAAAATTAGGCACATCTGCACAGTGTGACAAGATCAATAAGATGATGCTAAACTTCAAGATACAATCGGAAATTTAAAAAATTGTCTCAGATTATGTTTCACCAGTGCCACCACTGTCAACAAAAATGATATTAATAATCATATCGCTGAATGAAAAGGTCTCAGTGTGTCAATAAAAACGTAACTCTTTGCACCTCCCGGCAACGTGATCCCATCTTCTGATAAAAATAATTTCATCTTGTGAACACTCCTTGCTAATACTGGCGACACTGATAGCAACTTGAGGGTATTTTCATTAATGTTTAGCTTTATTTCACAGCTCCCCCTCAATGTATTTTTAGATCAGCCTGGCGGATAGTAGATGCTGATGAGGAAGAGAGTAGCGAGCCTGCAGCCATGCAGGGAATGTGTGTAATAAACCGAAATTACTGGTGCACTCGTCAGATGTGTAAACAAAGCTTTGGGCTGTGATTAAATTTCCCATGTGAAAAGCACACTGTTCCAAAAAATCGTGCTTAATATTTGCATGTGGATTTTATATGGGCTACTAAATGAGATGTCTGTTATTGGTTGTCTATAACCTTTTTTGTCTCGAGGATCACATCTTATTCTGTAACAATCGGGAGATTTTTGTTTCTTTCTTTTTTTTGCACCCTACATGTCTGTGGAAAATGTGAGGGTCATTACAGAGTGTCTGCTCACCCTTCTGTTGTGACAGAACAGGTGCAAATGAATATGAAACAGACCACCGGAGCTTTTAAGGTGGGCCCCTTTTATGTCCGCGCTCATTTCCGAAGCGTCATGGAAGAAGAGTATGCCTGGCTTCTTTGTGTCAGTCAGCACTCATGTCAAATCAAATACACAGAAAGAGACGGACAATATCACAGTATGATGGAACCACAAAATTGCAACACTTAAGAGGTTTGTGGTTTTAAATTGGACCAGCAAATTATTGCTATTGTCAAATCCAGCTTTTTTTTACGGCAGTTGAGTAAGGTGAAGAGTCCTTTTTTCTCTACAACATTAGAAACAGTAATTCGTGCCTTCATTACATCTCAGATGGATTACTGTAATGCACTTCATTTTGGAGTCAGCCTGTCCTTCCTCAAGCATCTCCAGTTGATTAATTCGGTGCTAGAACTCGTTGGAGGGGATAGATAACGTACATTTTGGCCTCCCTTCACTAGCTCATAGTACATTTAAGAGTTCATTATAAGGTTTTATTATTTGGGTCTTAAAATATCTTAAAATGCTCTTGCCCCACCTTACCTGTCTGAGCTCATCCACTCCTCTGGCACCGGTGCCTCGGGTCAGCGTATCAGATGAAGGTACCGAGGACTAAGCGGAGGCTCAGAGATCAAGCTTTTTCCATTGCTGGTCCCTCACTTTGGAATGACCTCTCACTAAAAGTTGGGCAAGCCCCCTGTCTGTCCATTTTATCCTCTCTATCTGGTAACTCTGTCTATCTGATAACTCGTCTCGAAAGAACATTTGGCTCAGCAGGAGACTCCGTTGTTTTAGTGTTTTATGTTATAATTTTTTTAACAGTCTGCTTTTGTAGGTCTATTTTTTAATATATGTACAGCACTTTGTATGAAGCAATGGTTGGTTTTAAAAGTGCCCAATGAATAAAGTTGAATTGAATTGAGGTTTCCAGCTGCCACTGTGTGAATGGTTGTTGACGAGCCTGTATGTGCCCTGCGGCTGACTGGAACCAGTGCATGATGTACCCCAGGGGTGTCCAAACTCGGCCCTGGGTTGCTGTCCTGCCTGTTTTGCACGTCTCCCCGCTGCAACACACCAGATTCAAATGATCAGGATCGTTATCAAGCTTCTTCACAGCTCGCTCTGGTTTGCAATGCTTGAAATCGATCAGGAGTGTTATCGTTCTTATTCCGAGCTTGCTCTGATTTGCAATGCCTGAAATGCATGGACGACTCTGGGGGTGGGGGCGTTACTGAAGAAAGAATGCTGGGAAATAATTTATGCATATATTTTTGAAGAGCAAATAAAACGCTCGGTGGGGCTACACAGATTTCTGACAGGGCTATCCCTGCTGAAATGCGAGCCACGGCTCTCTCTCTCTTTCTCTCGTTCTCTCCCTGTCAGATTTGTTTTTCAACAGTTATTTTTTTGTAAACTGGAATAAAAATTCCATAATCACTGGACACGAAACCTTCCAGAATTCAGACTTCCTACTCCCTCTTATCATTGCGGCGAGAGGCATTCCTCTCCATGGCCCCGCCACGAATAGCTCTCTCAGCATCCTCTTGTTACTTTGGAGAGAGAGCAAGATTTATGTCTACTTTGTGACTTTACTGTTGCACATCCCTGTCAGGTGACACGCCCCCCTGTGACACAGACATACAGAACAGGGCGAAGACAAGAGCAGTCGACCTGCTCTCCTCATTCTAACCTCACCGGAGCACGAATCGCATCCACGTCCCCGTAGTTGTGCTGCCGTCTTTGGAGGAGCATGGAGAGAGGCAAGATTGGCGTGTCCTTCCTTCGCGCTCCGAATGTTGCGCGCATAAGCGCATGCTGACTTGTTGTGATGCACGCTACGACGCACAAGAAGCAATGCGCGCGATCGCTCACCGAAGGAGCCTCAAGTCGGTTCAAGATCACTACTGCAATTTTTAGTCACCGCGATTTCTACATACTGGTCGGATTCTTTGGTGGATAATTGTTGCTCCTGAAACCGGATCAAAGTCCAGTTTGGTAGGTGTTTCTGCGTTTTTTTTCCCTTTTAATCCGACCCAGATACAAATGGACTGTGCAGGGCGCAGCGTGCAAGCAGTCGCACATCTGCTTCTTCTCAACGCGTCCTCGGCGTGGCTTGTCGGCACCCTACAGAAAATCGACAGGAATGCTGAGCCCGCATTTGTCTTATCCAATATCACCTGTGACACTCCCAGCAGTGCGCAACCACGTAAGTCTTTCTCGTGACTATGGTCACTATTATTTTCGTTGTCATTTAGGTTGCGGTAAGGTAATATTTCATGAAGACACATAAAAATCCTACTGAAGCAAACCTAACATTTGATTTCAGAACTATGTGTGAACATTTTTGTACATAATTGTCATGAAGTTAACACTGACCTTGAAAAACACTTTGTGTTGTTTTATTTTATTGTAAGATACTTTTAAAATTGTCGTTTTTTTAGCATCTATTAATTGGTTTAAAGAAAAAATAATAATATATCATACAACTTCAAAATGCTGGGTTTAAAACAACCCAATTTGGGTTAAACGTTGGACCGATTCAGGATGTTGGGTCAATTTGACCCGAGTTCAAAAAATTGTGTGTGTGTTTTTTTTTTAAAAACAACTCAAAGTTGGGCCAAATTCACCCAACTTCCTGGGTCTGTCCAATTTTTAATCCGACAGTTTTAAAGGTGTGTTGTGTTTTACCCAAAACAACCATTTTTTATGTACAAAACATCCCGATTTATTTTTTATTTTTATTTTCTTTGCATAACCACCCAAAGTTAGGTCAAATTGACCCAATTTCCTGGGTCGGTCCAATTTTTAACCCAGCAGTTTTAAGTGTACTGCAGAACCACTTGAGTGCTCCCTGTCAATCAGGGTTCAAATTCAATGATGACTAAAAAACAAGAAAACAATACCAACAAATTGGACCAGGAAGGGCGCTAGAATGGGCTTGGGAGGTATCAGAAATCTGTGTTGCTCAATTAAGCCTGTGCATCATTTATTTATTTATTTTGCATGTTGATGTAGTAGTTATTATCTTATCTGCCTCACAGTTTTGGGGTATTGGCTTTGAATGTTGTCTGGATTTTGCATGTTCTCCTAGTGCTTGGGTATACCTAGCCTGGCAATCCATACGCACTAAGAAAGTGGGTTTAAAGACCAAGCCCTTCACGGCAATTCAAAACAAACCAGCCAATCAAATTTGTTTATTAGCTGTGACATATCCTTCATGTGCAATGTCACTCTTGGAAATGTGCTTGATCAGACTACCAACCAGACTCAATCGCTGGGACAGCGATAAATTGGAATTTCCAAGCTAGGATATACATGCTTCCTCCCACATTCCAAAAAACGTGAATACTATGTTCATTGAAGACTCTAATTTAGATATTATTTAGGTGGTGCTAGGCCAGTGGTTCCCAAACTTTTGCAGGCTGGCGCCCCCTTTGGCTCCCCAGTGAATTCCTAGCGCCCCCCCCCCCAAGGACCGGCATTTATATAAATAAATAATACATTTATATAAATAAATAAATAATACATTTATAATATCATTACCATTACGTTGAATTAGTGGGAGCACTGAGTTTGTTTCTCAGAAACGAGCCGGTCCCATCTAGACGTAATCGGAGACAATGACACCCGAAGTGATTTAAGGTTTGTCTTTTATTGCAGGATGCTTGGTCTCCATGTGTTGAAGCAGTTTTGAATGCTTCACTGCCTGGTTAGTTAGCCTGTCGCCACATATTAGCTTTGCGGGCTCGACTGGGGAAACATGTCACGTGACCGGGACGAGTGTCTTGACCTGAATTAATTGATCGTCGATAAAAAAAAAAATTCTGTGCGGCTTGGCGGCCCGGTACCAAGTGACCCACGGACCGGTACCGGTCCGCGGCCCGGTGGTTGGGGACCACTGCCCTAACCAGTTCAACACAACACAACACGGCGCGTTCTGGCGAGTCCCCAATTTCATGTTGACTTGAACTCAAGATGATGTTGACCGCCAGAATGCGGTTTTTATTATAAGATAAAATTCTGAACATTACAAGCTTGAAATTACAAACCTGAGCTTTTGCTTTTGTAGTCTATGCTGTCGGATCTGACTGGGCCAGAGCAGCGTGTTGTGTACAAATCGACTGCCGCCCCCCTACCGCCCCCCTACCGCCCCTTTCTTCCTCACCGCCCCCCCAGATCTTTCCACCGCCCCCAGGGGGGCGGTACCGCCCACTTTGGGAACCACTGTGCTAGGCCTACACCTAGGGGTATGCGAGCTCCCTCTAGTGGTATACAAAGAATCGCTGAATTAAATGTTGAAACTGTGCGTAATACAGTATCGCAATGCTTTCTGAATCAAGTACAGCACTGTTTTATTTAACTTTATTCATTTTTAACCTTTTAGAAATGTTTAATTGGCACCTGGCACCACATTTAATTGAATCATTATTTAAATTCAGCTTTTATTTTTACTCTCTTGAATTGTGGTGCACAATGTTGCAGTGGCTTACATTAATGTTAAATAGACTTGCTAGGAATAAAACCTTCCTTGTGTTTGATAAACACTTAGGCCTAATACACTAATGTATTTTCATGTTGGCCATGAGGATGGTACTTGGAGAGCTAGGTAGTATTCTTAGGTGGTTCTTGGTGTAAAAGGTCTTTGTCAACCACTGCTCTAAATGATCCATTATTGTGAATGTGAGCGTAAATGGTTCTTTATTTGTACTGCTAATATTTCCTCACTTAACTAATCCCTTGAGTCTCTGACCAAAGCCACACCCTTCATTTACATGTACGAGCGCGATCCTCAAACACGGCCAATAATGATGGCATGCAATTTTGAGAGACTATAGTCTTGATAGGGTTAGGCGTAAAGGGTTTAGGGTTAGGCCTTTTGACAAACATTTGCGACCTTGAACGAACCATTCGCTGCCTTCGAAAATACTTGCAATTTTTCGCCCCTCAGTAAGATAGGGGCTTAAAACTGTTGTCAGACGTCTGGCAGACATCTTTGTGACTGTGAACCTGAACGAGCCTTGAAGAAAAAATAACATTTACTTACAATCGCCAACAGTAGCAAAACTTTGCCGCTCAGTGGGCTTAAATGTATGTGGGTTGAAGTCAAATGCTTTTGTAATGTACAATGATAAAACTTAGGTGTAAAAATTTAAAAGGTGATAAAACTTAGGTGTCGACAAGAAATGTTACTAATTCTGCATCTGTGATTCCTCTCGGGTCTCTGCTTCTGTATGTCTTATGCCCAGTTGTTTGGAAACAAGGGATTAACTTTTTTTAAAAAACATTCCATTATATGTTTGCTCAAGTTAACAAATGAGTCTCATTGGTCATATTATGCTCTCACTCTATGCTTAAACAAGTCTTGACCTGGCAGTTTTAAAAAATTCCAATGACTGGACCAAAATGCATCCTTAAGCAAGTAATAAACTTTACTGAGAATTTCTAAAAAGCACTCTGTGTGTTGTTTCCTCTCACCCCCAGTCAGCCGGTGAGGCCACATAGGTCATGCTGAGACAGGTCCTCCTCAACTCCACCAATACACCACACCTTGACCTGGTGCTCATGGCCCAGTCTTCGACAAGCACCGCCACCTCTGTAAACGTATCTCATGGGGGCTTGGTGAGCGTGGCCGCCCTACTGAGACCAACTGCGAGCCGCGGGGGAGGAGGAGGAGGGCTTCGAGATGGCGAGCTCCACAAACCGGACCTGCTCACCTACATAGTCATGTGCCTCCTGTTGTTTCTGCTGGTGCTGATCATTGTGTTCTTCATTAACTGTCAGCTGCGGAACTCTTTCTTCGCCTCTATGCCGTACGACAGGTCATTGAGAGAGGCCCGGACATCGTACAAGTAGCCCGGAAGGATGAGAACTTGGATCTTTATTGGACCATGGACTCCCTCTTCATTTCATTTCACGCGGACACTGGACTGTGTGGATAAAAATCCAGAATATCAGCACACACAAGATCGGCGAGGGTAATTTTAAGTCAAAAGATGCAATGGTTCTCTCTTTCTGTCATTGAGCAGACGTTGGTTGGTATGTAATGTTTGAAGAGTGGGCTCACTGCGGGAGTAAACCCAATTATCGAGATAATCTCGAATTTCCTACTAGGTAATGTTGCGTCTCTGAAAGCTGAAAAGCGCTCATTTGTTTGCAACTTTGCTTTTATCATTTTCTTTTGACACATTTGCCTGTTTTATTCAAGTCTTCTGAGAAGTCAGAAATAACTCTCAACAACATTGTGGGCGACCTTGATGAGCTTGCTTTGTTTGTGAATACACAAATGAAACTGAATATTTTTGTGAGCCTTGATTGTATTTCATACAGAGGTTGGCACATATGTAGATAATTATGATATACACTAGTTTTCATGCAAAGCCAATTGGGTTAACAGTGACATTTTATATAATCAATTATATTATTATTATTATATTACTAATCATAATTTCAACAGTTGTGGGTGATGTCAAATTAGTACATCTCGATGAATTCAGGGTACAGTTAACCGCCCCTAATTCGTGAATTTGTAGTCTAAGAAAATTTCTGACTTGCCAGATTTCTAAAATTCAGCATTAATAGTGTTTTAGCATTGCCTTGAACATTCTGTTTTGCAGTATAGAAATGTCTGTCTTGTGCAGTGTTGCGACCAAGTCACATTTTGCCATCCTTCTGTCGATTGTACAATAGTGATTAAATGGCAGACTGCAAAACTACACCAAGACATAAAGATTTTGAAAACCTCTTAGCAGTAAAGTCTTTGTGTCGTCTGATGAATGAATGCCAGTGTTTTTGTTAGAGAGGTCACTGCTGTGATTTAATACAGCCTCATAGGGCATCTTCTGAAAGCCATCTGGCTGCCGGCTGTACCATTTTTCACTTTTAATTAACCTTTCCCAAATTCGTAGTGTCAATGTCCTGAGGAAGTAAGGCTTTGAGGCTGAAGTACAAGACAACTTGTGTGCAATAAACCAAACTGCAGCGCTGTCAGCTTCATTGCCACCAGTCATGCTCAAATCCTCTTCAGACTTGTTGTTGGAAACATCTTTTACATACCACGCCGGATAAACGTGTCTATCGGCATAATCCGGCGCAGACTGGTGTGTGTGTGTGTGTTTTTCAGAGGTAAGGCACATTTGTATTTGACTCTGGGGCTTACAGAAAAACAAGAGTAATGGGCTTGCCGGCTTTCAACATGTATTCATTGTGCATTATCTTAAAGTGAATTTCACCAAAGTGGAATTAAACATGCTGGTTATTTTTCGTGGTGTAGAACTAGAACATTCACTGGACTTGATTTGAAAAGTACAACAAAACACAATACAGCATATGTGACCTCATCTGAGAGCTGGATTTAAAATGACCACCAAACATGATTGGTTTGGAAAACCAGTTGGGTAAAACATCTCAGTGCACCCACAGTACCACACAAACTAAAACAACCAATTCACTATGTAAATAAACAACATATTGGGCCTATTACTTCTAGGTCCGATTATTAATTTTGAAACATCTTAATCGTAAAAATGAGAGAAACCCCACGTATATTGAAATCAGTTGTGCTAGTAACGTCAGTAGGCTGGCTGTCAGCTTATCTGGTAACTACATTGCTGTGGTAAACTCTTCTTGTCATTCTCAATGTGGTGAATGTAGTGTGACACAAATGTTCAACCTAATGAAGACATATTTGTGACCGTTTGTGAACCTGAACGTTTGTGTGCAGTTGCTCTTTTATTTTGTTGGCCTAATTAGAATTGTTGCCTACGTCATATATAACCTTCAAATCGCTTCTTAATTGGATAGCAATACTGTTTCATGTTACAATCGCAGAGTCTGTGGCTCGGACAAACTCAGTGTTGACCCTGACTACAAATGACGGACTGCGTCATCGTAAATAATGAAAAGTAACATTTACGATTGTTGGGCCCGACCATTTTGCCAACAGATCAGGAGAAAAAAAAAATAACTCAGGATGAGCTTAGTAGATAACCAAGAATTGGGCTTTTGCTGTCCTCGACGATGACAGCAATGATATATCTGGACCGGCCTTGACAGGCTGTGCAGTCTACTATTTAACCACCTGGTGGAGGCTCAGGTCTTTTTGTTGATTGCCTTGTGTGCAAAAAGACTTTCTGGATAAAACCTGTACCGGCACAAAAGTTTGCAGTGCTGAGGACATGTGGAGCCATAGAACGAAGTTATTTCGAAGAATCGATGGCCGAGCGGTTGGGCACGTTGACGGTTGTGTTGGCTCGTGAGTGAACGATTCGTTCAAAGGAACGAATCCTTTCAGTGTGGGGGGGACGATTCGTTGAACGATTCGTTTGAACGAATCTTTTGAGTAAATTGATTCTAAAGATTCCGTTCACTTAAAAGAACTGGAATGCACATCACTAGTCTGAAAGTTGCAAGATTCAATCAAGAGTTCGAGTTCAAGCAGCACAACCAGGAAGCAGTTCAGGTGAAGTTGTCTGACGCTGCCTCCGACGCTGCCTACGCCCCCCCCCCCCCCCCCCCCCCCCCCCAAACGCTTCAGGCGGACTGTCAGAAGAAAAGTTCAGGAAGACGACTGGCTCGGTATTAAAGTCATCTCTTTACAGCTGTCATGCAGGAACTGAAAAATTGATAGTTACAGGCATGGAAAATCAAGTGGACGCCTCGGTAGTGCCAGGACAACACTGACGAGGCACTCCCATTGCCAATTTATGGACTTTTTAGTCGGTTATTACACTTAGTGTAGAGGGCAAAAGTAGCCTAGCTCACGCTAACGCTAGCTGTGTTCGCTCCGAACTTTGGTGAACTTAACTCATCTCCTAACTAACTTGTGTTTACGTTACACTCTGTTGCCGGTGAGGCGACTGAAGTGGTGTCCTATATATATATTTTTTCTAAATATGTTGGAATGCTTCTTCTGTGCAGTTCCCGACGACGATCTGCAGTACTTTGAATTTCCCTCCTTCTGGAAGACAGGCAGGCAGGCGGCTTAGCAAGGAGTTCGCTCGGTGATTTTGGCTCGGGACCGGACCAGATCATTAGCAACTCTGTGCTAATTGTGGCTAGTCAGCCGATTCGCCAACCCAGGCCCAACCAACGAGATTATTATCATTATTATGACTTGGCCTCTATTGTCCAGGTAGTTCGCCAGATCAGTCATTTGCTTTGAGTGAGTGTCTCCACGCTATTTTGACTCCCAGTTGAAGGAAAAGGATTAACTTCACAACTATGGATCCATCCACGGGATACGCCGCCTCTGCTCCTGGTCCCAAGAAAGACAAGAAGTCAAAGAAGAGCTACGAGGATGGAGAGGGCAAAAAGAAATTTGTGAGTATTCAATTAGCGTTATTTGCTGGCAAAATTCATTCGGTTTAGGGTCATGATTTCGCCGCTCACGTCGCTTGTTGTTTTAAATTAGCGTTTTAAGTGAGACTACAAAGCCACCAAGCTGCTATTTTGAACGTTAACACCAGCTCTGTTTGTACATATCATGTTTATCATATACAAGAGGAAGTTTTGAAATAAAAGGAAGTACCTCCCTCCTTCGCACTTTGCACCCAGAGATCCTGTACTTTATGAATGTCAGTTTTTGTAAGTTTTGTTTGGTGATGTGTGTGCGTGTCAAAAGATAAAAATGCATCATTATAAACTTGAGATAGTTTCATTGTGTTGAATCACTCAATAATCAATGTTACATAGAGTGTGAAATGAACTTATATTGGCAAGGTTAACTCATTTGACTTTTCTTCATTACCTCGTGTGGAGTGAGCATGCATGCGAGTCACTTGAGGTGTCAACATAGAAGCACTGGTGCCTTTCACCAGGCACGGCTCACTTGTGTAGCTACTAAGTCATGTCTAGCAACAGGTGGGAAGTGATAGCACGCACACACTGACAATCAGTAACCATAGAGAGGGGGCACATGATCGCAAAGTAAACAGTCGTACCAAATATGCATTTTGGACTGAATACTGTTTTTCATAACACCACTCATCCTGCCGAAGAGTCACCTTTTATTGTGTCTTTGGTAAATGCTCCATTGCAGGCAGTTCATTCTTTTTACTCTGTGTTTACATTACGAAATAAGAAGGTAAAGCTACAGGCATCACAGAATGTTTCAGGAATGCCAACATGCGCATACCTTTGATAGAAGTACGAGTAAACATGAGTCATAGACAGAAATCGGTTGTGCCCAGAGCTAACACTGTGTACACCAGTCTGTGTTTGCGTGACTATGGTGCCCTCCACAGACTTGAGTTATGTCCTTGATGCTGACACACTGATGTTTGAATCTGCTCTGCTAGAATTTTTATTATGCAGCATGCACACGCACGCGCGCACACACACACACGCACACACACACACTGTCTTACTTTATGTAAAATTTTAACATTCATAACTGTTATACAAGTGTAAGAACAAGTTAATCGATGTATAATACAACTTTAAAAACACTACGTTGCATGATCACACTTTTAACTGATATGTGGCAATCATACATATTTCATCAGCACCCTACCACTATGTTGCAATAAGTCACTTATTTTAGATAACTTAAAAAGAAGACAAAAAATGGAACGAAACCAAGGCAAAAGCTGAAGGCGTCACTGTAAGTAGTGAAATATTAGCTGACAGGTTCAAAACAAAATACTACAAGGATACTATTTACAATTTTTATAACATGCATGGTAGATTTTCAAACGCTTTAGAAGAATTGAGCACGCAACATATAACATTTCATATATTACTGATATTTCTATTTATTTCCATGACTTTACAATGTCTTAGGGTACCAAAGAATATGTTTATTATTCAAGTTTTGGGGAGTTTAAAATCTCATTCAATATTTACATTTGAGATCACAACCACTAGACTGAAAGATGCAAGCCTAGTTATATGCTTTGGCTTTTTAACATACGTCATTAGATGGACCATTGATTGTAATTCAGTAAAATAGCAAGATCTCATCATCTCTGATATTTGTGAGCTTTTAAAGATTTCACCAGATTTCACGTTCTACCTTCTGTGTGCAGTCTGACCGAAGTGCGCGCACTGTCGAGCACTTGCTACACTCTATATTTGCCATGTCTTGGCCATTGTGTGCTGGAGCATTGAGCCATAGTACTGTACAACGTGTGATACTACCAGGCAAAGCAACCAACAAGTTTCTATATGAAATGTGCATTCAAAAGTACTTCTCAATATGCCTGTGTTGGTTTTTTTGTCCAACATGGAGCATGTGGTTCAACTCAACAATGAGTGCACCCTCTTGTCAAGCATAAAATCTTGCCAGAATGCGCCTTTGTGCAACAGTGCATCCATTTCCTGAGGGCACCACCTCAGCAAAAGCCTAATTTAACATAATGACTCAACAAGTTTCATGAGGAGGCCTAGATAAAATGTAAATACTGTACATATAAGGCTGAACACTTGCAGGAAATGATTGAATATGATTTTTTCCAACAGATTTATGAGTTTCTTCAAACCAAGCTCAAGTACAACATGTACACAGTAACACAATTACATACAATTGAAACATTACTCTAATTTTGCTAATCATACTAAAAAGGCTATGTGAGGGAGGCGGTACTTTTTCAAGGTTTTGATAATAGTTTGATAAAGCAAGACCTACTGTGCTTCAGTTTGCGTGTCAAAATTGCACTTTGGGCCTCATTAAAACACATTAAATATCAAAACTTAGACCACAGATTTTAAAGTTTTTTTTACCAAGATCGGAGTGTCCGCTAGGCTTGACGCATACACGTTAATGTGGTGCAATTCAGTAAATATTCAGATTAAGATGGATAGATTTTTGAAAATTAGCAAGGGTGCCCAAACTTTTTGGACCGAAATGATGCTCGACTAACATCTTAACACTATAAGTAGTATCTTATAACATACTAATTGTAGAATTTCTGCTCCCTCGTCTGACTTTATTAGTTGCAGAATAGGGTGCATAATATGCATCATCATTAGTGTGACTTATTAGGCTGCTGAGGTTGCAGCAGCATCTAAGGGTGGAATAGATAAATATTGAATGGCCTTTAATGTTTTAATTAGCTCTGCCTTCTTCCTGCATTATATTTCAACAAAGGTGAAAAAGCTGGAGAAAGGGCATTTGCTCCGTTCTGGCCATGTCTACCTTATGTATGTCGTCTTATCTTTAGATGTAAATGTTACACTGAACAAAAGAAGAAAAGTGGTTAGGTGCCAGACTCAAAATGAAAAGTAGTAAAGAAGCTCCTTGCACTTTAATTCTATTTCATTTGTTAAGATTCTAGTTATGAGTTTTGTGAGATGTTTGTTTATATTTTGAAGTTATTTAATGTGATTTCTATCAAATTATAAACAGGGATCATGGTTCTCACAGGACACTCAGACTTGATTTGGAATTCATGAAAAGCCACTGTATTGAAATTGGATGATCTGCCTTTTGTTTTCAACTGAAAGTCGACTACAAAGCTGTGACAAAACGAACCAAAACCCCTGCGGTGATCTCACTTGTGCTGCACTTCAAATATTGCAAAAATATATTCATAGTCCTTCCCTTCCACCTTGGGGATTTCTTTGTGCTCTAGGGTTGGAAATTACTGCGGTAATACTGGTGTTCTGCAGTGTCTAAAAATAGCATTGATGTCATTTTCAATTCCACGAGAAAAAAAACAAACAGAAAAACAAACTGCAGCCCATGATGACCTAATAATATGAATTCATATTTTTGATCGCACATAAATGTGTAGTTGTGTTTTCAACTTAAAGCTGGGAGATAATTCAATATCAATATGAGTCGCGTTGGACACGTGATCGATGTCAGTAAAAAAATGCCTTCGACGTAATGTTTGATATATAAAAAGAAAATTCAAGCACAAGCCAGCATTATGTTTTGTAGTCAGCGCGAAGCTGCCTCCAAACACGAAGCAGCTAAACCAACAAAAAAATGCAGCAGTTTTTTAAAAAAAAAAAAAGTGGCTTTCATTCTCTCATTCCAACTCTTATTGTTCTTTTAATAAACGTAATGTAACCTTATAAACATACTATCTGCGTGTATCTACTGTGTACATCTCACACAGTGGTTCCATCCGCATAGTAAAGAATGTTTAGTATTCTGTGCTTATGAATGATGGCAGAGGCCTGTTTGGATTTCTTTAGTGCTTGTTCTGACTGGATGTGCGAGCAGTGTTGCGTAATGGAGGTGCTGTTGACCAATTTGTTTGAGGCATGCTCTCCAAGGAATGCAGAGTCACTATATAAGTATCTTTACTTTGTACTCTGCTTTACCTGGTTTATTTGTTCGATCACTTACGTAATCTCCTCAAGTAAATATAGTTTAAAGTTGCTGCTTGATGTCTGTCTCTTTGAATGCTTAGCGTTGAGAAAATCCACCACTAAACATTTAGTAATTCTCGCTCCCACACTTCTAAACAAAATACAGTCGAATTGTTTTCATATATCTTAATTAGTTCTTTTTAGGCTAGCATATGCAAATGAGACATTTTAAATGTGTTTTCATTTTGCCAGCATGCGTTTACTGTAAATTTGCTGACAAAACATGTTCAGACTGCATAGTTATATATTCAAATGATTCTGTTTATATTTACTTTTGAAAACCAACACACTTGCATCGGAATTGTTTGAAACTGAATCTGCATGTTGTGGAGAGGCGTTAACGACCGTTGGCACAGTAAACAAACAATATTTGTAATATACTGTAATATACGTACTTTCTAAAATGTTGCATGGCCACAATAATACAGTCAGAATTCAACTGAGCATGTCTTTGTTATTCAAGAAAAATTATTACACCCACGCAAACTGTAGTGAATGTTCTCTTATTTATCTATTATATATACTATATCTATTAAACCCACAACTTGTTAATGCTACCGGTGTTGAGACTACTTGTGTGCATTGTGCACACAAGATTACACCGGCGCATGCGATATGACTGTGTTTTGGAAGGCTGTGTCAGGAAGTTGTGCAAAAATAGCAAACAGGATACATTCTTATTCTTCCCCATTATTGAATACTCTTATCGCTCTCCACTTACCCGTCCCTTGTGCAAGGAGGTACTAGCAGGCAGTTAATAAATATGCTTACACTCGTTCGCTAAACTCTCGGGGTCAGAATGCTTGATGTTGTGATAATGGATGATGTTAAAAACATAGTGGATAGTTTTAGTACTTGACCTAGCGCAGGATTGGAACTTTGAGGATCATGCTCCTTAACAGTATTACTTTAATTGAAACTTTTTTTTTTTTATACTTTCTCTGTGACACACAGCACAAGTCCAATACTATCTAACTGAACAGAATTTTAAAATTGCGATAAGAACACCTAAACATGTTTCACTGCACAAAAGTAATTTTGTAAAGCAAAGTACAAACCAGGATGTTCAAACTTGTATAAGAATAAGGCTTTTAAAAGGTTAGAGAAGAACGCTGTGATACCATGACACCATGGTTTACCAACAAACTGCACAGAAAACCCTCACTATCCTCTTTGTCGTTGTGTGTTAGTATGTGTGTGCGTGTGTGTGTGTTGCTTGTGAAAGTTAGAATCCATTTAGTAAAGTTTGGCGAAACTATTGAATGACTCTATTCAACTGACACGTCATAGATAATGATGAAATAAAAGTTTGCTACAAATTTTTGTTTCATTACAGTCCATACTCATTTTGGCACCCACTGGTTTACATTCTTTTTTTTTGTAATCTTGTTTTATCTTTTGTTCATCCCCCCGTTCCCCGTTATTCTTGGAAAATGCAAATTGAACCCCCAAATGGGGCATCGCTTGGCTATCAAAAATACCTTTTGCTTTCTTAATATGTACAACTAAATTACTAAAGACTTAATTTATTGCATACAATTATGTATGGTGTATTGTGCATAAACACTCAGCTGGATCGACTGAGCCTTACTGATTATGCGTTTGTTGTGTAACCAGGGAAGGTTTTAGGTGAGTTTCAGTCTCCCTTTGCCAGATTACTGCTAATCTGACACTGTTGTTTGTAACAACACTAAGACTATCTACCACACTCACCCCATTTTAGCCCATTTATATTTGAAGGGAGGGAAACTAGTTTCAGTTCACATAATTTCCCTTTCTCAGCTCCATGTCTGCCTTGATGTTTTTGATTGCCACTGAGGAAAATCAAATCAACGCATAGACAAACGAACAGACAGACAAAAAACTGTTTGATTATAAATCTTTATGATCTGGGCTGTGCAGTATGTTGCTGATATTGTGGTGCTGTGTGTTGACGGTATGTCAAATACAGGGACTGTAGTTGTGTTGAATTGCTAGGCAAAGCCTATTTTATTCTGACTGAATCGCAAAGCCTGTTGTCACAAGGCCAGTGAGCCTAATGATTTCCACTAAAGTGTCATTTCAACAAAATCCAATAAAGTCTGCAAACGTTTGCTCTATTGGGTGTTTGTTTTGATATATTATTATTTCTTATGTTCTGGTAACTTTAGTAATTTACATTTTATTTCATAACTATGCTATTGTATCTTTAACTATTAACGCTTTTAATTGTTATTGTTTTTAATTATGCAAAGCACAAGTTTGATGAACTGTGCAATAAAAAGATGCCTTACCCTCCCTGATGTATGGGTTATGAATCAACATTTTTAAAGAGAGGCACATTAAAAAAATGTTTAACAGAAAATAGAAGTGTGCACAGAAGTGTCATTTCCTGCTGTTCGGTTTGTTGAGGTGTGGCTGCGTCAAACAGTTTCCCTTTGTGTGATGTAATTCAGCTCACAGTGTTGCCATGGGAACATGATAAGCAAACGAAACCCACATGGTTAGCTTGATGGCATAGTGAATCACCACCAGTCCATCACCATCTTATTCTCAACCACAATGTTATTCTCAGCCTCCATCTCTGTTTAGAGTAGTCACGCCTTCAGAACCAGCTGGCAATCTTGTGTTCCTTAAAGCTTCTCGTTTTTATTTAAATTCTTTGCACTTGACTACATTGCACTGACTAAAAGGTTAGTAAGATGTGTTAATAGGCTTAAAGTACAATAGTCATTTTGTTTAATTTTGTTTGCAGAAGCATTCTCGAATACTGAACATTATACGTCTAAGTGGTTCAGCAGACACAGAACCAAGCTCCTCCCATGGCCTGCTCAGTCCCCAGATGCAACCCCATTGAAAGTCTGTCAAGTGAGCTAAAGAAGCGATTGCAGAAGAGAGGACCCAGGTCACTTGATGATTTTAAGAGATGTTCAAAAATCCCTCTTTCTATATGCTCCCATTTTTTTTCAAGCAATTGGAGATTAGGTGCTGTTTTGTTGGCAAAAGAACGTTTTTACAAAGTATTAATATCAGGGGTGCTCATAATTGTGGCATACACGAATTGATGTAAAATAATTATTTCTCTATGAGAGATTCCCCCCACCCCAACTGAATAAATGCACTTGAAGTAAAGGTTGAAATTTCCTCTTAAATTATAGTCCAATAGCATTTAAAAAAAAAAAAAAAAAAAACCTCCCTGAATTTATTAGAAGCTCCAGAACCTTTCTTAACCAGGTGTGTCGAAAATAATGAAGAACAATGCATTTCCAATGGTATTTCTCTGGCCATTGGATATTTGTTTTATTTATTTTTTTAAAGTAATTTTTCCTCATTATGTGTGTGTGATTATCAAATAAACACAAAACGGATCTTAGTTGCCATTAATTTCATTTTATTTTAAAGGAAAAATGCTTTATTGGGATATATTGATTTGTATTTGTGTGTGTCTGTGTGTGTGTGTGTGGGGGGGGGGGTACACCTCTAAAAGATGATATACATATATTTTGGTCATGTGGTTTACAAAGTCAAGCAGTGCTGGTCTACATCTGTATGTAAATTTCTTGATTTGGGGTTTGAGTAAATTTCCACAATCAAATTTACTAATTAATTCAAATTGGGGACATTTGAGGTAAATGTCTGCCTTGAGGGAAACGTTTGTGACGTCAATGAGGCGCAGTCCAGATGAACATTTGTATGTGTAGCCTGACACCCTGTGGACATGATCGGTTATTACATCGGTTAAGACACTTGGAGATCACTCTTATGTGCATAATTGCCATTTTTAAGATTCTTTACTGTGATTTCAATGTATTACTTTCTACTTATGACTGTTCATTAGAATTTAACAATAGCGTAACCCTGTCACAAAGCCTCCACCTTTCAATCACTGAATGACTTAAGATATGAGTGTTTTCTGTATTCTTTCCTCGACAACAATGAATTCTGTCTAATTGAATTTTTCTCCTTCTCTCACTCAATATGCCTCCCTTGTTCTCATGGTTTCCTTCTGACATCTGTTTTATCTTTCTTATCTCTTTTTATGGCGATTTCCTCCCTTTTGCCCCATTCCTCGTCCTTAGAAACTGAAACGTCTGATTCCAGATGAGGTAGGTTTTCTAACTATCTGGCACCGACATCAGTGTGCTTGCGTCATTCATCTTGTCGTCTGTGAATAAACAAACTCATCTTGCCACTGTTTGTTTGCCACAATCTAATCCACAATGTATTAACACACGTGTTAATCAACATACCTGTTGTCGAGTGCGCTCGTTTTGGGTGTGCATGCTTTTGAACGTGCACTTTAACTACTGGCAAGTTGATAAAACAAATTTCCCAGCAGTCAACGATGCATACACTGTGCACGCTAGGGAAATTAGCACTTGTGTTTATTAACAATTGCTCTGCACTTGCATGTTCTATCAACATATTGATTTTATTTGGCAGTTTGTCATGGTCAATGTTATAATCCCTAATCAATTTACTGTAGTTATTGAAATAAGATCAAAATTGACGCACAAAAAATCCAGAAATTGATTTTTTAAAATGTATATTTACTGACAAAGTCAGTTGTGACATCATAAAACCACAAGTTGATTAGGGATTGTTTGATGGGAGCTTTTCATTCCCAACTCCCCAATGTAACTTGTGCTGTGTTGCCTGCCAATGTAGTTGGAACGCTTCACCAGCATGAGGATGAAAAAGGACAAGGAGAAGCTGAGCCATGTACCAGGTCAGCGTCATTCTGCAGCTGCCAACTATGAAATCCACGCTCCCAGCGCCATGCTGCATGACCACACGGATGAATATGTCCTGGAACTTTTTGAACAGATGCTGGTGAGAAAGCGGGCCTCAATGATAAGTGTACAAAAGCAGCATATAGTGCCATGAACTCTAGTTTGGTTTATCTTTTGTGTCTACTGTCTTTTAATGTCTTTTGTGCTAAAATGTGACACCACAGTTTCATGTGATTAATCAATCTTGTTCATGTTGTTTAGGTGGACATGAACCTGAATGAGGAGAAGCAGCAGCCTCTCAGGGAAAAAAGCATTGCAATTAAACGTGAAATGGTCTCCCAGTACCTCCACACCTCTAAAGCGGTCAGTAAAAAAAAAAAATCAATTTTAAGTCAATCAATTGAATCAGCAGCTCTTGATCATTAAAATTCAATACAACTCTCAAAGTTCATCCTTTTCAATATATTCCTTTATTCATGATTTTCACGATTAACTAATCAATTGACTTTGTATCGAAATGTCTATATGCTATTTACAAGCTGTCTCTCTACTCGATAGTATTAAAGCCCAATGTATGGCTTTTAAAATTGGCCATACCTAATTTTATATTCGTGATTTCTCACTATTATGCAAATGATTGTGTTACAGTGAGCATTTTTCTCATTAACAGTAAATAGAGCGCAATATGTTTATCAGAACAAGAACTGGCTTCCACAACTGCATGTCTCCGGTAGAGTAAACGTTGTTGGTTAACTAAATAGACTGCCACTGCTAGTTAGAATAAATTGTCATACACAAGTAGTCAAGGACAGTCATAGCCGCTGTTGCACTTTCAGTCGCTTCAGTGAACCAACAGCAACCAAATAAACATTGCACAAGCTTGTTCATGGATGAGCTGAGCAGACAGCTGCCAAGGCTGTGTGCTCTTTGACTCACAGGTCACACAACACGCCAAGCTCCTCCTCACTCACATTCAAAGTTACTAACAACAGTGTAGAATAGGACAATCGCGACCCCAAGTGGACAAAAGGAATACTTGCACCTCAAACACATTTTGTATTTCCATTATGTATGTAAAATCCATGTTTATGCATTTAGTCTATAATTGATGGGATGATCACTATAAAAATCAACCCTAAAAGTATTCAATACCTAATAGAAAGTTTAAGAGTATGGGAAACGAACATACAAGTGTGGCAATGGTCATAAAGCATTGAAAAATGGTATTCAGTAAATAATAAAAAAAAGTTTCGCTACCTTATCTGAGGTGTTTGTCTGTTGCGGGGAAAGGGGGTTTAGAACCTAACCCCTGCGATGAATGAGCGACTGTCAGGCAAAAAAAAAAAAAGCTGCTAAATTGATGGAATTACAAACTTACACAGATCAATTAAGTACACTATGGAATACATGATTGGTTTAGCCATTGTAGTTGTGTAATACACTCTCTGCTGAGCTATAGAAGAACTTGCAGATCCAAATGATGCGTATGAAATTGCTCCTCTAGTCTTATTAACATCATAAGAAATAATTTACATGTCATTTATTGCTATACTTCAAATGACTCCGTTATTGTTGAAAAACGCAAAGTTCAACCAGTTAGAACATTTGAATACACTGGTCTCACTGTCTCTTTTCTTGCCATTTGTTCATCAGGGCCAAGACCAGAAAGAAAGCTCCAAGTCAGCCATGATGTATATACAGGAGTTGAGGTCAGACTACCGGGACTCACATTTGCTGAGTTGTCTGGAATCTCTGCGGGTCTCGCTCAATAATAACCCTGTCAGGTGATGCGGCTATCTATACTTTTTGTGTCCAGATGAATTTGGTGTTCTTAACTACAATATAAATAATTGGACAAATACACACCGTATGAAATAAATGTTATGAATCAAGTGGTATTGTGTCCTGTAGTTGGGTGCAGAATTTTGGAAATGAAGGCCTGGCGCTTCTGTTAAATCTGCTCAGAAGACTGCAAGAGGAGAAGGATGATAACTCGTAAGATTCACAAACCACAGTGAGTTGCAAGTGTTTATGCAAACGTTGTATGGATTAATATGTCATCCTCCTAGATCGATGGGAGTGAAATGTCAACATGAGATCATACGCTGTCTCAAAGCCTTCATGAACAATAAGGTAAGACTTGTTGTAGTAGGGTTGGCCTTTAATATGAGCAAAGAAAAAGAAGTTTGTTTTGCAATGAAGACATGATGGGACAATTAACGGTTGTTCTCTCAGAGGTGTTGTTCGGCATTTCCTCCACTGGAAGGTGCAATTATTCCAAATATAAAAGCAAAAATTGATTCAACATGTTCTCAAACGTTAAAAAAATATTTGACTCTCATGGTACCATCTTAATAGAAAGACCATATAAAACGAGACAGAGATTTGATTCTTGCATTGTTTAATAATTATTAGTGTAAGACACTGTAACGTGCTCTACCGTTTGAACATTTACTGCGCAAATAGGGAGAAAAAATGCACTTAATGCTTGAATAAACAAAAAAGTTATTCAAAATTGCACCTAAATCACTGTTTAAAAATATTAATTGCAAATTGTATTGTATGTAAAAATGAATGCTGTACTGTACCAGATGAAAAAAACAAACAAACATGCAATGAACATTTAGTTCATTGATTCTTTTGGTTACCACGAGAGGGAGACTGCGTACCAATTGAGAATCACTACATCAATTGAAATATCAATTTGGTTGATTTAAATTTTTTTTCACCGAGTTATACTATTGGTCAGTCTGCACATATAGGTGTTTTTTCTTTCCCACCTCCCTTACAATTATTGGCTTGCATAACGTGTCGATATTGCCTTGCTCTCTTGGACAATGCAATGTTAATGGTTGAACAAACATGCCGATTTGGTGAACTCTTGAACAGTGATGATTTTGTGGGTACAGGGATTCCACCCAACACCAGTGATATGCAAATCTATTGATTTCACAACTATCCAGCTATCTCATTTGTTGTCTCCTTCTCTTTAGTACGGTTTAAAATCCATGCTGGAGTCAGACGAGGGCATTCCTCTGCTGGTCAGAGCCATTAATCCCAGTTTGCCTCATATGATGGTGGATGCTGTCAAGCTGCTCTCTGCCATCTCCATATTGGAACACTCTGATAATCTGTAAGAAGTTTGTATAGTACAGTACACACATATAACCACAGATAGGAGCAAAATGTTTGTTTATTTTTCTGCAGTCACGAGCGTGTTCTCGAGGCCATCACAGAGGAGGCAGAGAAACAGGACATTGAGAGATTCCAGCTTCTTTTGGCTGGCATGAACAGTTCCAGCATTGCCCTGAAGGTAGAAAAATCAGACTTGCTTGATAGATAGCAATACGCCACACCATAATGCACGTTGTGCGTGTGTTTTTGAAAGGGTTATTGACGCTTCATCTCATAGTGTATTTTTTTTTCTCCCAGGGTGGATGCATGCAGCTAATCAATGCACTGATCAGTCGAGGAGAGGAGTTGGACTTTAGGATCCATATTCGCTCTGAACTTCTAAGATTAGGACTCAGAGACTGTCTAAAGGTACAAAAAGTGCTCTCGCTCTCGCTCTCGCTCTCGCTCTCTCGCTCTCTCTCGCTCTCTCGTCTCAGCTCTCGCTCTCTCTCTCTCTCATCTCTCTCTCTCTCTCTCTCTCGCTCTCTCTCTCTCTCTCTCATCTCCTCTCTCTCTCTCTCTCTCTCTCTCTCTCTCTCCTCTCTCTCTCTCCTCTCTCTCTCTCTCCTCTCTCTCTCTCTCTCTCTCTCTCTCTCTATCTCTCTCTCTCTCTCTCTCTCTCTCTCTCTCTCTCTCTCTCTATCTCTCTCTCTCTCTCTCTCTCTCTCTCTCTCTCTCTCTCTGCATAATGCATTTTAAGCAAAAGTTCAGTTTTGGTAAACACATCATGAAATAAAATGTTTCATTTGACTTCTTTCACCTCTGCTTTTACAGGAGGTGCGAACTATAGAAAATGAAGAGCTGAAGGTCCAATTGACAGTCTTTGATGAGCAGGCCGAAGACGACTCAGAGGACCTTAAAGCACGCCTCGATGACATCCGCATTGAGATGGAATATCCTTTTAGGTCCAAGTGGCGTCAGGGCCTAGTATTGACTTTGCTAACAAAAGAGAGATTATTGAATGCATGCGATAATTGTACTTGTCTTACTTTTCAAACTGACTGTTCTATTCATGGACCAATGCTTACTTATAGGAGTCATACTTGCTATAATTATTCTAGCATGCTTTTTTACATTTAAATTGAGTCATGATATTCGCCATCCTGCAGGCATGCATTAGTCATGCAGCTGACCTGAAAGCTCACTGCCTCAAAAGTGTTAATCCGAAATCACTTCAATTACTCTTATTCTAGAAAGTAGTCTCGCGAATTATTTCAAATGGATACTCTGCTCAAAAATGCAGTCAAATCATGTTTGTGCACTTAAATATTTGTAATGCGGAGTGGCATTATGGCAATTGAGTCTTGTTGATGGCTTTTGCTACAACTTGCAGTTACAGTTTTCAACACCAGGCGTCTCAAATGTTCCCTTTATGATCTTAACATTGTTATTATTGTTACTTATCGGACTGATTATAATCCCTCAATCTGTAATTCAGTTTACAGTGCTGTATTTTTTGTTGCGCTCCAGATACAATGAATCACGTGATGAATACAAATTTAATGAAGAAGATTCGTGTGTGAATGTGTGCATGTATGCAAGTGTGCTTGTGTGTGTGTCTGTGTGTGAGAGAGAGAGAGAGAGAGAGACATAGATTGGATGAAAGCTTGAGTTTACTTTTCATAAATTTATTGCGAGTAGATCCATTTGCAGAATTAGCGTCTGACGTGACAATATAGACATGTAGCCTTTAACTGGATTTGTTTTAAGTGATGTGAGGGAAGTGTTTGACATTTTGGTCAACACAGTGAAGGACTCCAAAGCTGAAAGCAACTTCCTGTCCCTGATGCAGCACCCTCCTGCTGATCCGCAATGATTATTTGGGCCAGGTAGTGCACACATATACACACTTTTCACCGGTCATGCTCTCCTTGTTCATAATATGTGTCACACATCTACATATTAAAACTGTAATATTGTCTTTGTGGTAGCTTTTTTAATCAAGAAATCCAGCTTTTGAAATTTCAGTTTGAGTAGTTTTTTTTTTTATAAGGACGTGACATATCAAGAGATCTGATATGAAACGTGGAATAGTGTTGTCGTATTGAGCTGAGTGTGATTGCTGTGAAATAAGCAGGAAGGTCACGGCGGAAGCACAGATCATAATCGCTGCACCTAAACTAACTTATGACCTGATTGTTTTATAATTTAGTTCATAATTGCACCCAAGAATCAGAACACAACCCACGCAGGCAAGAACTTTAAGACATTCCTTTTTTTTGTCCCCCCCCAAAAAAACTATTCAAACCTTTATATCCTTCACTGGCATCACAATGAATGTAAGAATAATAAAAAAAAAAAAAAAAAACATCAAAGCTTGTAGCGGGAAGAAAAAGAATTTGAATTTGAAGAGAAATTTTTTTTTTGTTTTTTGTTGGGCGTTATTCTAAACATATGAAATTATATCCCAATTCCATTATATGCCAATGAGCACCTATCAACCCCCCAAAATACTATACTGCTCTCTCTCTTTTTTGAAGCTCTTACTATAAAAGGTAGGGCAAAGCAAGATATAATTATTGATTGACACAGCAGATGTAGATGTTTTATTGCTGCATGCATGAGTAAATTACCAACACAAACAAATACTGTGATTGAAATATTTCCTTCCAGGTGGCTCAGGGGATGTAGCACAGGTGGGGCTATATATGCGCCTCAAAGACGGTGATTCAGGCTTGCGGGTGGCAGCTGCTAGTGTTAGTTTGTGGGAAATATACACTTCTAATTACATTGATGAAAACAAAGTGCAGGTGGAGTGGAAGTACACTGTAAGGCAGACCCTTGGGGAGGAATGTAGAGACAGATGTCATATTAGAGTGTGATTCTGATTCTAACTACAGTTTTCAAAAAATGACACTAGGTGTCTCTCTCGCTCCACGCTTAAATCTATAGTTTTGCAGAAAACACACATACACCCACACTGAAGTATAGCCATGGAGTGGAGAATATGTCTCGCTAAGACAGAGTCAGTAAGAAAGGTAGGCAGACACAATAAATAACATATGGCTGCATGTAATGGGGTCAAGGAATAAGACCCCTTCCAAAATGGAGTGTTGAAGTTGAGCTGAGTTGATGAGACGCAGTGCCAACAAACACACCGTCAAAAAGTATACATAAAGTGAAACTGTCGTACGGTGGCACATTTCAATTCCCATTTGAGGACAAAAAACAAACTGACACCTACGTTTCGCAAATGTTTGTACTTGCTCCTTCCAACTCTGCTCTCCATTTCTATTGTTTGTCTCCATGCAGTAACTAGGCCATACTGGGCTTATGAAAACCATCAATTCCAATAATTGTCATGAGATGTAGCAGAATCATGTCCAGTTGCCAGACACTTTTCTACCTTCTCCCTTTAGGGTCTTTCCGTTTCTTCTAATCATTGCGTTGTCAATCTGTCACTCTTTCCCTCAGGCCCCAGTACTACAAGTTAATAGACGAGTGCATTGCTCAGATCGTGCTTCACAGGAATGGAGCAGACCCAGACTTTAAGTGCCGCAATATCAGGCTCAACATTGAAACCTTAATTGGTAAGTTGTGAGAAAATGCACCACAAAACCTGCTTCTCCCAAATACATTTCTTGGGATAGTAATTTGATGTTGATGAAATGGACCTAGAACTTCATTGGAATGTGTTGACTGGCATTTATCCATTTTTCACTTGCACAGTCAGATGTGAAATAACTCAAGTTTTAGAGAAACCTCATCAATCTTGAATTCAAGGACAATTTGCTCACACTCCAACTGTGGTGTCAGTGTGAAATGTGCAGCAGCTCAGACACACCACATGGTGGCACCAGAGAGAACATTCTTCCACCGCACCACTTCATGTATAGTACAGGGAAAAGTCAGTGTTATACCATAATATAGCATAACTTGGTGTCTTGCAGTATTACATCTGCGACACACCTTGATAATTGTAACAAAGTTGTTATTGTTTTCTTGTAAAATTCTTCTCGCACATGACATGATCTCTCATGTATGTTCCCGAAAGAACAACTCCACACTCTCAATTGTTGGAGCTGACCGACATACTGCTATATTTATTTTTACAGTTCGTGGCACAGTTTTCTTTTTGTGTTTGCGGCAATGGTGTCATTATCACAGTATTGGGAGAAAACATATGCAAGCACAGGGAGACCATGAATGCCTCTCATTGGGAATCCAAAGCCTTAGGACTGTGAAGTAGACAGCCCAGCTAATATTACAACAAGAAAAATGGACTGTTATTATTAGCACTAATTGAGTGTGTGATTGCCTTTTTTCTTAAATTATAATTTATAAATGCAAATATTTTCTGTCATATTGCCTTTGTGACCGTTTCAGGTAGGAAAATGGCACCTTTTAAACATGGGTCCTCAATATGCCGTCAAGGGAGGGAAACTCTCATAGTCAACAAAATAAATGCAGCAGTGGAGCAGGCGATGTCTCCAGAGTTCAATAGTCCTTTATGAGCAGGTCTCAGTTGTTCACTGGAAGAGGGTCTAATTGCACTGCGTCTAAATGCGTACACACACACATACACACAGAGCCTGTCTGGCCTCCTTTAAAGCTGCCACAGTTATTATCAGTGGAAAGCAGCCCAATTCTGCCCCGCATGCATTATTTAGTGTTTTTCTTTGAACTCTGAAACAGCACAGTTCCCCTCCCTACATTCTATCTCCCCTAGTGCTCTCTATTCGAAGTTTGTCCCATTTAGCCTTGCCACCATGACAGAAGAATCCCTCCTCCATTATATATCCAATAACCATGAAAAAAGCGTGACACAAATGCGCAATCTGTTTGTGGGTTGTTAAATTATTATGATATTCGGACAAAATGTGTTTCCCATTTTGCGCTACCTTACTTCCACCGGATTAACTTGCACAGTTTCTTTTTACCCGGAAGCCATTGTGTCATTGCAGAAACGCTCCCATATTATGCACTCCCCATTCTGTATGCTTCATTTTTTTTGTGCATTTATATAATTTTCCTCTCCATTTGAAGTTTTTACAGCGTGTCTGTCATTACTATCGGATTCATCCAGCTGTCTTTGATCCGGCCCCTCTAGGGCATTCATTATTCATATTAATTAGCCCTTTTACGGAACTTGTTCAATAAGTCCTTGAGCACTGAACCACCTGTAGACCCTGCAATTTATTCTTAGACGACCCTGCAATTTATTCTTAGAGGACCCTGCTAGTCACCCAGTGTCCTTCTCACCTCACTCTATCATTTATTTATCTTTTTAGATCAATCATTACTCTGACTCATCCGCATTTATGTTGTCAGTTTAGTTTACGGTAAAAAAATTCAGTTTTATGAATATTAACTGTGTAGTCTCCAAATGACCACATATTTTGTCTGTATTTTGCCTCTCTCACCTCCCCCCTTCTGTTTATTTACAGACAACATGGTCGACCAAACCAAAGTGGAAACCAGTGAGGCCAAAGCTATTGAGCTCGAGAAAAAGGTGTAATGCACACGCATCAATTCACATTGCGTACTAGCAGAAGAAAATAGATTTCTTCCTCACCAATATTATATAGCAGGATTTAATAACATTCTGTGCGGCTAGTATTGACTGACATCGTCTGACAAATAAGGGGGGGGGCAGAAGATGATAAAAGGAATGGAGTGTGTGCTCGTGCACACATGCACGCACACTTGACAGCAACCAGACACAAAAATACACCTAAAGACTAACATCACACACACCCTCGCATAAGGGGCTAAATGCTTTAATTGCGGTGTGCTGCTACGCTAATGTTTCCGTCCCAGTGACGGGATAATTGCAGAGGGAGCTGAAACTAGCACTCATTCAGACTGTCACACACTGGATCATATGCAGTGTACAAATCCACACACACACACACAGCACACATTTTTGTCAGTGGCCACCCCACAATATTAGCTCTAAGTTGTGTGTATGTGATGGGTAATTGCAGACGGTCTTTGGCAGGAATTAGGCATGAGGCTGTCAGGAAACTGACGGCCGGCCTAAAGGATCTGCTGCTTTCAAAGTGAACAGCCTAAGAGTTCTAATATTTTCATGTTTTTCCGTTGGTATTGTATGAACAAAGTTAAGAGTTAATATAAACACCGATTCTTCAATGTTTACAATATTAACAATTATATTTATTGGTAATATTATTCTGGTTGTATCTCCGTATGTTTCTGCTGAAGCCTCCAAAGTCATTATGACAGAACCTGGAACAAACTGCAGCAATCAAAGTGCATTTCTGCCATAACACAAGGCCTATCATTGCCTTTTGTCATGTGCATTAGTTGGATGCAGAGCTGACCGCACGCCACGAGTTGCAAGTGGAGATGAAGAAACTCGAGGGTGACTATGAACAGAAGCTGCAAGACTTGAGTCAAGAAAAGGAACAATTGGCGTCTTCCAAGGATGAGCGCGAAAAGGAGAGCCAGGGTCTGCAGCTACAGCTAAGCACTCTGCAGCAGCAGGTACATGAGGGCTCAATGACCTTTGTTGTCTTGGAGTGACAGTGATGAAAACGACATTGGTTTGGGATTTTAAAAATATGGTACCTCCAATAAGGTTAAGAACCACTGGTCTAGCTGAATGGTGGATTTTAAATTTAAAGTCACAGAAGTCTGGCTGTAAATGCATTACAGTGGAGAGTAACCAACCACGATCAGCAAATCGGTTGGCAAATTAATCATTGTGGCCTGCGTGGCAGCAAATAAGCTACCGTACATTTCTGAAAAGTATCATACAAAGGGAAGATGAGAAAAGATGGAGAAGCCATGCTATAATTCTAAGATAACCTAAAATTGCTATGGTCTAGGTTGCTTAACAGCGCAATAAGTACTCGGGTCATTTAGAATACTTCTTAGATGTCTGACTGGAACTGCGATAAAGCATCCAACTTGAAGAGGTAAACCAGGTAAATTAAGAAGATTATGTTAATAAGGGACTACTGTGCAGGTTCCAGGAATAGTTTGCCTACGTCAAAATGCTGCAAGTTTCTTATGCCACTGAGGATAGTGGAATAGGTCTTTGCAAGCGGAAGCCAAGTCAATGTTCTCCACTTAAATTACTTTTACCCCTAAATTGTGAAGGCCGTGTTTTTGTGAAACCTCTTAAATCGAGGCTGAAATTCTGCAATTCTGTTGCATGTTGCTGATGTTATTTCAAGTGCATTGTGGTAGGGCAAGAAAAATAATTAACATTTCTTCGTGTCTTCATTACTCATAAATATGCATTTGAATTCACATATGCCACATTTGCGATTGATTGTAAATATCGAGATCAGCTCAAAAGTAATGGAGAACACTTACTGTGAAGTACATCATTTCAAACAAGGCCCTTTTGAGCTTAATATACGTACACCACCAACCAATGGTTAATTTGCAAGAATTGACACTCTTTTTGTGCTCAGACAGAAATAATGTTGTCGAGCTGTACTATCTGCCAAATGACTGCACCCACCTCAGGAATGAGCGTCCCTGCGGTTTTAAATGATTTACTCAACGATGACAAGTTTCTCTCGAAGAGCGGGGGCACAGTGAGAGGATGTTGTGAAGAGAGCTAAATCCAGCTAATTACAAGTGATACACATGGGATAAAAATTACTTTTCTATATCTATCTGAAATCTCATTTAATCTTCCATTGTGGTTGTAAGAGTTCTACTCACACCAACTATTAGTGCGGCATGACTTGTAGCTACTGTTGGACTGCAAAATGGCACTTATTACTGGACAATGTGTGAAAACTTTTTTTTTCTGGCTGTCACTACCCCACTGCTAGACCAGCTGTATTCTGCTGCACTCTGATACCCAATCTGGAATTCACTAACATTGCCAGTGACCCAGAACAATTTGATGCCGTGCTTGTGTGTGTCACCACCTAATTTTCTTCCAGTGTGTCATGCCTTTGTGAGCCTTTTTATTTGGACTACACAATTTCCAAAATGAGATTCATCCAAGTTTTCAGAGCCAGCAGAATCATCATCTTGCCACTCAAAAGCCCCAAAACGTGCACATGCTCACAGAGTTGTCCAACACATCAACATCAAACAGGCTTCTCAAACTAACATGGCTCCCTTTTATTTCTGTTTGAGACACTGCCCACCAAAGATTTCTTCATATTCAGACATCCCTCTGTTTGATGCGACGCCCAACTCTTCATCTGCCGCTTCATTATGGAAGCTTGCCTCAGAGGCTCTTAAAGTCTGTTTCTGTCAAAGTCTGATGAAACAACACTCTTCATCAAGCTGCATACATTTTGACATGCCTCACATTCTGACATGTAAATAAACGTAGTATTATGACTTTCAGACATGCACACTTGATTTGTTTTAACCTTCATTTTATCATAACCACACATGACATGCGCATGAAATCATCATTGTTTGGAAAACTGATTGAGTTTGTTTTAATCAGGTATGTTAGCATATTAGGCAAAAGGGGTTATTATTTATTATCAATTTATATTTGTTTGCCACCACCCCCCCAACTCTTCATACTTTCTTTGAGGATTTAATCCCTAGCTGTTTTCTATGCCTGTCCTCCATTCCTCTCTCTCTCTACACCCCGTTCTTCCTAGACTTTAATCCCTTTACATGTCAACTCTGTTTCTTTCTTTTGTGCCGCCTAATCTAATCACTTTCTTGGCATGCCCATCACTTGGACGCAGCAGAATTTGCCGGGAATAATGATTTAATGGACTATAAAGCAGACAAGTGATTATTAAACATAATAATACATGGCTTAATAATAGTGTTCATGATGGAGCATTCTTCCTTTCCTTCAGATTGAATCACTCTCCAAAGATCTAGAAGAGGCGAAGAACAAAGTTGTCACAGTTACAGTTCCTGTGCCAATGCCTGGTGTGCCACCTGCACCACCTGTCCCTGGCCAGATAGGGGGTATGCCTCCGCCACCTCCTGCCCCACCCTTGCCAGGCCATGCAATCATGTCGCCACCTCCACCTCCTCTACCGGGACAAATCGGCATGCCTCCACCGCCGCCTCCCTTACCAGGCATGCCAGGCCCTCCACCACCGCCACCCTTACCAGGCATGCCAGGCCCCCCTCCACCCCCACCCTTACCAGGCATGCCAGGCCCCCCTCCACCCCACCCTTACCAGGCATGCCGGGTCCCCCACCCCCCCCCCTTACCAGGCATGCCGGGTCCCCCACCACCCCACCCTTACCAGGCATGCCAGGACCACCAGGACCGCCACCTCCTCCACCTTTGCCCGGGATGGGACCTCCCCCACCACCTCCGCCACCAGGTGGTCCTGGTATCCCTCCACCACCTCCAGGTCCTGGTATGCCTCCACCTCCACCGTTTGGCATGGGAGCCTGGGGAGCCCCTGCACCAGTTCAACTGCCATTTGGCCTTCAGCCTAAGAAGGACTACAAGCCTGAAGTGCAACTGAAGAGAGCCAACTGGAGCAAGGTCATATTTAAGTCATTTATGCAATATTTATACACTACAAGTGTGCCTCCAATTAATAATATAATTCAAGAAGACACTCTCACAGGGCAGTTTTGTAATGTTATTAAAATGAATGTCAAATTTACTAACAACACTATGCTCGTAATAAAAGGGGCAATGAAAGTTAAAAGTTGAACACTCACTGGTTAGATGGTTATTGTCATATTTATTTACCCACGGGAAGCATGTTCAAGTAAATGAATTCAATCCAGACTTAAATTAATTCCATCACAACATTCCAATTTATGATAAAATTATAAAGAAAAATTGAACAATATACTGTGCAGAGTAATACAACTGAATTGAGCTGCATTCTGCATTCGGGTTTGAATTACTGATTTTTGTTGTGGTTAATGCTATAGTGATGATAGTAATTGCTGCTATTGATATATACGTATATATCTTTTGTGTTGTCAATTTACTGTGTGCATTTTCACCCTGAAACTCATCTTGCTCACTCACTTTTCCAGCCGCCCTCAATTGCACTGGTTCTACCCATAGACTCCTTCACCCAATTACATTTGAATATTTTCATGTCCTCGCAGACAGTCAGCATTCACTTAACAATTGGAGGGTTGCTACTCTCTTCCATCATATAATAGTAGTACTGGCATCTACCAGAAATTCTAGAGAACAACTCTTTTTCACATTTTCCTAAAAAGTCATCCAAAATTGTATTGTACATATATATAGTATACGTGTAGGGGTAAAATGATAATTGCTCACATTGTATGGACATAAGGGTTGTAGAAAAAGATGTACTAGTTACAAATAGAGCTAAGGACTAATTACCGTAATTTTCGGACTATAAGTCGCGGTTTTTTTTCATAGTTTGGGTGGGGGGGCGACTTATACTCAGGAGCGACTTACATACATATATATGGGGTTTTTTCACTTTTTTGGGCATTTTATGGCTGGTGCGACTTATACTCCGGTGCGACTTATAGTCCGAAAATTACGGTAGTATGTTCCACACATGTTTTTGGTAGGGATGTTTGATACCACTTTTTCCCTCAACTTTTGTTTTTTTAAGCTCATGCAAGTAAAGCATGTACTTTGAAACATTAACATTGAGCATTAACTATGAGCTTGAAGAGTGCACCGCCTTGCATACTTGTTGTATCTATCTCATGACTATACTTCATGCTCTGCGCCCCCCTCTCATCTGTGATGGTTAAAACATCAAAATGGCCCTCTGTCTTCCTTTTAGCCTCAAGCTACTGTTTAATGGCTTCAGCAGACTTCATCAATGTTTAGCTTCCCTCTCTCTCCCCCTCGCCGCAGCTTGCTCAGCCTGGCGAGTGTTTGACGAGGATGTCACAGAAATTGCTTTTTAATAAGCCTTCTTCTTGTAACTGCTCCACTGAAAGATAATTAAATCGCAGCTAGAAAGGACCGTATTCTTTTGTAATTTAAATTAACTTTTTTTTTTATGACTCAACCTGCTTCTTGTGTGCTCTGTTGCTTTTTTGTGAGATCCTTTTGCTCATCCCTGTATTACTTTCTCTCCCCACCATTCGACCTTTTCCATCCTACTACACCCCCTTTCCCTACGGCTTTGTCCATAATGAAACGCCTGATATCTGCAAATTTACTACCCGTGCATTCACTCTCGTATTTCCGTTAAAGAGAACACTGAGAAAGCGATGGAACCACATACAAAGTTAATTGTAAATGGTGACCAGAATAGAAAATGAAAAACAGAGGGGGTGGAGGAAAAAAAGTGCAGCCCTCTTTATTTCTTTTGACTTGCAAGTGAAGCTCTGAAGTTAAAGCTGCTTTGTGGTGCAGACAGTGTGCAGATTAGAGAAAATGAGTGCTTGTTTCCTCTCTTCCTCCTCCTTTCAGTCTTCATTCCTCTGTACTTTCAACCCCCCCTTACTACAATGCCCTTGCCTCCTCTTTGTTATAGCCTCACTGTTTCTAACTCACAACTTGGCAGGTGCTCACATAAACGCTATTGTGGAATGGGTTTGTGAAAAATTAATGTTATTTGCATGTGGTGTCCCATCTTTCTATCTCATATTAGTGTCTTAACATCGGTTTCTCCTTTTAGATTGGACCCGAAGACCTTACTGAGAATAGCTTTTGGACCAGTGCCAAAGAGGAGAAATATGAAAACAATGAGCTCTTTGCCAAACTCACCTTGGCCTTCTCATCACAGACTAAGAGTGAGTGTGTGTGACTAATTTACATATTTGCTGTCATCATTTATGTGTAATCAGCGACAGCAGTGTTTTTTTTTCCTGCTTCTCACTTCTCCCGCATTGTCCTCTCTTTTGTCCCCTCTGACACAATGCGTCCATTCGAATCCTCCTGCTGCTCTTCTTTCATCAGCTACTAAAGGTAAGAATAGTCGGAACCAGGTGCTCATATCATTTCCAACCTCATCCTCAGCCTATCTCACTATTCTCCTCTGCTTAGAGGACACACAACACAAATTTGCATAGGTCTTGAACAGCCTGTCAAAACAATACCCCGCATTAGTTCATATAAAAGTCATACGCAACGTGCCTGCTTATGGGATCATCCTCTCAATGACTTGTGATAGATCAGATAAATTTGGAATTCAGGGGAAAGACTGACTCTGGACTGAAGGTGAAATGAGAGATGAGGAGAAGGTCGCCGATGCCCTTCATGCCACCTGCTGTCCTGGCACAAAGCGCTGACACAGGGCTCCCCACTCACACAAGCACACCTGTCTAATAGCATCACCTTTTTCACAGTGTCACTTAGCCTTCTGCTCTAACTCCTCCATATTCATATCATAATGAAAACACTATCAGCTCACGGCCACTGCGTGTACGTGATGCTGTTTTTGTTGGCATTTATCTGACCTTCATCTACTATAGACACACACACACACACACACACACCATGAATAAACAAATGGACACCTGCACACATGGCCAATCGTATCACCTAATGTCAGTTAAAATGTCACAATTGGCAGCTGTCCAAACTACATTCACCTGTACGGCAACTCTTAACGTTCCCCTGTCACACCTTAATTTGATAATACCGCCCACTCCCATTTCCATGACCCACATAGCATCACTTCCATTTTTATAGGCCAAGACAGCCGCCTATTCCAGATGATGTCTAATAACCTTTTCTGAGAGCTGACTATAAAGACACTGTGCCCTTTTCATAAGCCCCCACCTGTCTGTCTTTGTGCGCGTGTGCACGGTGTTGGCATTCTACGGTCTAAGAGGTCAGAAAACTGGAACTTTTGTTGGAACCAAGAATCTTATAATACTTACGGATGGGTTCAGGATGCGTTCAGTCAGTTTGTTGTTTCCCCAGGGAATGTCAATGTCAACAGTGCCACATTTGAATGCTCTTGCAATAGAAAGAGGGGGGAAAAAAAGTCTATTATGAACAGGAGAAATGCGAACAAGCTTTGTATCTGTCCTTTTGCCTTATTACTTTCTGAATTTGTGTGTCTGCCTTTGAAAACGTCTGGAGGTTTTATTGAAGCGATTGTGTAAACATCTTTCTGTAGAATGTGCTTTGAGTGCAAATATATTTCAACCCACATTTTATTGGTGTACATATTTGTGTGGCCCTATAAGCAAAGAGCTCCAGTTATGCAGAGTGACCCTTCACCCCCCATATATCCTTGTCTTACTTAAATGTACATTCCAAGGTTTAATGCATTCTTCCTCGACCTGCTTATTCTCTGTATCCCTCACCTTTGGGAACCCAGCTTCATTCCTCTTGATCCCTTCCTTGGTGCCCTTTCTCCTGCTCTCGCACTTCCCTTTCCTCATTATGCCGCAAAGGCAGACAGGCACTACACCAAGCCATCACTCACCTTTACCGACCCTTCGTTCTTTCCATCACCAGGCGAACAGCTCACACTCCCACGCAGACAGCATGCATGCTGGGGAATACTGTGTTCGGTGCAGGGTTATGACTTATGGACTTTAAACCTTTTGGAAGGGCAGCGATGGGATGGTGACAGTCATGTCCACCATCTGCAGAGGTCTTGATAGACATACAGTGCTATACCACATAGGATGTACGTATATTTGCTCAACGTATTTGGAGTACCAACAAGTATGTTGGAAAAGGGCCAAGAATATATTTAGTCCTGCTCTGATTTATCCAAATTATCGTACTATTAACAGACACGTGCACACACACGCACACGCACTCTTGACAAGAGCAAAATGTTGACAGCCTCTTAGGTCTGGTTTGCAACACTTAAACTCCTCAGAGGCACAGAGCATCCATTATATGGTGCGTGTGTAATTTTTCTCTGAGCATCTAGAGAGAATCCATCATCAAGCACTTCCTAAACGTTGCGCAAGTTATGTGCGCTATTCTGTTGGTTTAATTCTTCATTTAAATTCTATTAATATGTCTGATCTCATTAAGCTGCCGCTGTTGACTTTACATATGCACACACTCTCACAGATCATCTCCCGGTGTTTTCCGCTCATTCAAGGATGGCGCTCAGGCATTATTAGCAATATGTGTTTTGTTCTTTGTCATTAAACTGAGTGAGGTTTGGGGAAATAACAAACGCAAACGACTATGCTCTTCATCGGGTGGTCTCGAACATTCTCAGACATAATTGCAGACTTCATGCAGGTTGCTTCTTTGTACTTGTACTTTGTGTGACTTTGGTAAACAATATTTTCCTCTGCGCTTTGTGGGTGTTTTGGCCTGTAATCAGACACCTGGTGTGATTCTATGTCTTGATAAACAGCCCAGCTCACATTAGTACATGTGGCTGCAAGGTTGGAGTAAACTATTATGTATCGAAAACCTTGAATTAAAATCCCCATGTTTGGGATTTTTTGCATTTTCTATTTTCTATTCTACTCTGTTCTCCGCCTTTTATAATGGCAGTTATAGTCATTAGTTATATCGGAGAAAAGAAATAGGACAGTTTATTCCAGTGTGTGGTTTTCTATTCCCTATTTGCGTTACATAGCTGTTACCTTTTGAAGTCTGGACCTCAGACATCACTCTTACCAACAGAACATGCGCAAAAGAAAGTGGTAGAAAAGCAAAACACTGAACAAGACGATGGCTGGGCTGCAGAAATGTTGGTGATTAGTTGGACTCGGGAGACAAAAGCAGAGAAAAGGGCCAGGAGCATGTTAGAGATTATTAATCCTCATAATGGGAGGATCATTTTCATATCCCAATTCTCCAGCCTGTACGCTCTTTTCTTTCTCGTTGTCTCTGTCTTAATTACTACATTTCTGTGGTCTGTTGCAGTAAGGTGACCTAATTTTTCCTCTCACTGGCAGAATATCGCAACTCGAACGAGGTTTCATACTATATGGTTTCACGTGCGATGACAGCGTCCTACTGTGTAATGTATAATCCTGTAATTTACTCTTCCCCTTTGCTACCCAAATGGGTTTATTACAGAAGAATGCAATGGTTATCGGTGGAGGGGGTCTGCATGTTTGTGTGCTTTGTTCAACAGAGTAGGCGGCTCAGCTAAACCACATTTGCAAAACAATTATAATAAGCCTTTTGATCTCCCCGTGTCCCAAAATAAAAAAAAAACCTCAAATTCCTGGTCTTGTGTTTCGTGTAGCCTACTTGGTTTTCCTTTCAAGTCTGCCCGATTCATTTTTCACATCAACGAGGCAGTAATTGATAAGTAAGGGCCCTTGTCTGATTGCAGGTGCACATGTTTGCCTTTGGCTTATTGGGGGGTTTAGACCAATCTGTTAAGGGGATGAGAGATGCAGCATATTAAAGGTCAAGGCGGTATGGACAAGTATAGCCTAGCCTGGTGGTGTTGATTAGATCATTACAGCGTCTTCTTAAAATAATTAGCATTTGTAGACTCTGAACTGTTAGTGGGCTGAATGGTACTCTTGGTCCAAGAAGATCACTGCTAATTAAAGACATTAAGCAAACTCCATTCCTTCTTGATGGTCTTCTTTTTAAGTGCAACAAATGCAATGTGCGATTCATACTGATCACCCGGGGGAGGGATCTTTGGTCAGTTTGATTGCCAAATAATGTTTTCCATTTGTTTTAGTCCTGACATATTTATGTATTTTAGATAACTGAAATGTCACAAAATGTGCGAATCCCCGGCGTTTAATTTTCCTCAATCTCGATCACGATAGTACCTGGATCAGAAGAAAAAGAATGTGCTGGGGGGAGACATGATGGTGGTCGGCAGTCGTCAAGCGCCGAAACATAATGGCCGAGGGGGGCGTGTTCGGTAATTGTCAACAAGCGTGGGATGAAGGGAGGGGTGGCAGCAGTTGATGGCTGTGTCACGCTCAAAGATAATAGTTGACTGGGGAAGAGGTGTGGCCATCAGGACCTGAATTTGCCACCTCTGCTAAAATGTCATCAGTTATCTTTGACTAAAACTAGACTAAAATAGTCATCGACAATTCTAACTTTAATTGAAATAAGAGTAAAATGCTCAGACTTTTACTTGACTAAAACCTGACTCGACTAAAACGAGTATGAAACTAAAATAAAAGCTTGTGACAAAGATGAGACTAAAACAAGCCGCCAAAAACAACACTAAGTGGAAGACCTTGTGAATAAATCATGAGGCATTCAGGCTGGAACAGAAGAAAGAAACAGGTTAATCCAAAGGTCGCAAATGCAATAGCTGGGAAAATATACTGCACTTGACTTTCTCTGTGATCTTTTTTTACTTATCCCCTTAGTTTGCATATCATTTCTTATTCTCTAACTACCATTGTTGATGTTGAAGCAGTGCTGTGCTCTGAGAATTCACTAACGGTTTAAAAATCTTCCTTGACCTTATTTTATTTTTCATTGTTATTGTATCTTTATTCTGAACTCTTCCAACACAGGAACAACATATCCACACCCCAACATAACACCTTCCATTTTGTGTCCTCCCCCATTTAATCATAGTTCGTGTATCCATTGCCTAAAAGTATGAAAGTCACAGTTTGCTGGTCCTTATTATTGTCCACTCTCCTTAAGCAAAATCAATCATATTGATTTTAGCTGATCCGTTTTGGCATTTCTTCTTGGAAATTCATGGGTGCTGGTATCTGCAATGACGACAGTATTTCCAACAACTGGATTTTCAGTTGCAGGCGTTGGGATGGTGATGAAAGGTTTGTGGTTTATCAGGCGCCTTATGGGTTTGTGTACCCATCGAGGTGTTTGTGTGTCAAAGTCAAAGTCAAAGTCAAAGTCAGCTTTATTGTCAATCCCTTCATATGTCAAGACACACAAAGAAACCGAAATTCCGTTTCCTCCATCCCACGGTGACGAGACATACAAGTAGGCGACACAAAACAAAAACAAGAAGAAATAAATAATAAATAAAATAAAACGAGCGATGAATAAAAACAGACCAATAACCCATTGAATATGAGGGGCAAAACCAAGCCAGTGAGCATACAGCAAGAACAGGACGCTACGCTGAAAGGGGGAGCGAGTTCAGGATCCTAACAGCCTGGAGTACGAAGCTGTTGGAAAGTCTGGTGGTGCGGGAGCGCAGGCTCCTGTACCGCCTCCCAGAGGGCAGAAGTTCAAACAAAGAGTGAGCGGGGTGACTCACATCACTCACAATCTTGGGTGCGCTAGTGCTCAAGTTTAAATCCCAAGTATACTGCTTAAGCCCCCTGATCAGTAGTGGTGCATTATTAGATTGGCTTTGCCCGATCTCTAAGCCTCTGTGTATTCTTGGTGTCGCAATTGTGAGCGCTCTCCTGCTCACCATCTCGTTATGATTGAGGAAGAACCACAAAGCGCTGCTCATTCATCAGGCCTTATCAGGTTGAAACACATCTGTGTGCCCACACAGTCACCCGCTCACATATACAGCGCAAGCACACGCATGTGCATACACATATAAGCACATACAGATACCAACACGAACAAACAAGCAATTTTTGTCCCAGTCGTTCTCTTGACACCCTCGTTACATCTCGACTGTTTTACATGCAGTCAAACAAAGTTTGCTCCTGCTGCAGCATCACCGCTTTGTTCCTAATCCCCCTTGCTGTTTTTGTTCCTCCTCCTTGGAGATTATGTTTTTGAATTAGAAGAGACTTTCTTCTCTTCACTACTCCTTCTCTTCTACAGTAGACAGCCGGTCAGTCAGCCAACCAGTTTTCAAATCTGCAACATCCATTAGCATTAAATGTATTCCACAACATGACAGTCTAACTGCAGTTAAGAGCGTACGTGTCTGTGTATTTTGTAATCTGCATGTATGCGTTACATTGAGGCAATGAGTGATGAGCACAAAATCTTGTTACCGATGCTAAATATCGGACTTGTTTGCTGTTCTGTGTATTCAATCTTAATTCTATGAAGAGAAAAAAAACATGTAGGATGGTAGGACATGAGAGTCTGAAGGAAGAAATCCATACATACCTCCTTCCGCCCACTCGTCTTTCACGTTGCGTTCTTTTGGTCCTAGCAACGTTTTCTTATTCCTCCCACTCTCTTTTTATTATGCATGCTTTTTTCTATGATTGCTTTGCTGCATCTATGAGGCACTGAGTGTTTGTCAAGGTAGAGGTGTTTTCATTTTGATATTCATGGCGTATCAAAGAAAGCTAAGCCATCGGTATGATTAGAATGCTCGCTCTTCTAGATGATGGCACCGGTCGTATCTCACTTTCTTCTCAAAATACCAACAACGCTGTAGCCTTCCGGCTGAAGATTATTTAAAATTGCAAATAAAACAACAGTGGCATTGCTGCTCTATTTTAGTGCCATCACCATTTGCCTAGTATCCCAGCACACCCATCCCTGAGAACGGAGGCTTAGAAATAGTGCTGAATGCACATTCAGGATTGCTCAACATGACCTTGTACTTTTATCCGTAAATGCCATATGTATCAGATGCAGGGTGCAGAACCCTCACTCCTTCTTCAAGCCCCCCCCCCCAACCGCCCCCCCCCCCCCCACCACCCCCTGACACCCACCTACACCCATGGGGAAGGAGATTTAGGAGTCTTACATATATGTAGGACATAGCTCCACAGTACCCAAAAGTATCAAGGCTGTTTGATACCCAAACTCTTGATAAATACCATAATCTTAAAGATGCAGAGCAATCACTGGTCAATTTGGTGAATAGTAGTTCTCAGCTACTCATTTGGAGTTAGCGACACTAGACTGCACAACTTCTCCATATTTTTGGTTCCATATTCATAGCCACTGCAAGATTTTGGTTTACCAGTGACGGCAAATTGCGGTGTAGTTTCTTGTTTTGTAGCCCCTGCAGTGCAAATATGGGTAACCCAGTGGCATTTACACGAGGCCATGCTCCACTTTCTGCCCTTAATCTGCTACATTCTGCTTATGGCATTTTACCATTCCCTGGTGTTCGCCTGCGCCGGAGTTCTTGTGTTGTGCATTGAGCCAGTGTTTTACTTGAATGCACACATTTTATGATTGCTATTCTGTTGTGTCTGTGACAGCTCAGTTGGGTGTGTATGTGGCTGGATTTGGATACGAAGCCTTGTTCTATTACGCGCTATCTGCATATGTCATGTTATGTGAGATGTAGGTTCTGCTTTGCCCAGAAGGCACCTTAATGTTTCACCATTCTGCCCTGTATGGATGTGTACTTCCACACACTCTTCCTACTCATCGCCCACCCCTGTCATCATCGTACTCCCCCGCTGCAATCACCACCCACCCCTTGCCACACACGTGCATGCATAATCAAAGGAGGGCGCTCTCTAGATTAATACTTCACAAAACTCCCTTCAGACCTTCTCATATTTTGACCAGTTTCAGGTAGCGTCCCTCCCCACGCTCTGCTCCCTACTCACTCCCAGCTTTGAATTTTTAACCTCCCCTCTGAATAAGATATGCGGCTGGCCTCATGGGGAAAGCGAAGGGAATGGAGGAGTAGGCATGTACCGTAATGAAGGAAGGAGGTAGGTGAGGAGGCTGAAGGGAAAAGGTTTTCCCTAAACGCGCTTTCACATCTATCCCCGTAAAACTTCACTCTGTATGTTCAATAATGCATGGCCGTTTCTCAGTCACACACCCACCACTCCCTTTTTTTTTTTTTTTTAATTATATAAAATTCTGCCCTTCCTTCATCCTCATTTTATCAGTTCCCCAAGTGCTCATCACTGTAACCTAGCAGATTAAATGCAGGGTGAAACTGAGACTGACGAGTCAGGGTGACGGTAGCGAGGCATTGGGGGACCACTAGTGGAAGACGGACATGCCTAATTTGTCATCCTGGGAAACAAGTTATAAGTTTGAAACTGTGGGGGTTGGCTTTGGAGTGATAGCAGTTCAGCGGGGCGCGAAAGCTTCACTGATCTTGAAAATTGCAGTTAACTTTAACAGAGCTTTTTTTTTTTCAAAATTGTTTTGTTCTTTTTGTTCGGTGTGCTGGACTTTGGAGAACTGCTACTTCTGTGTTTCATTGGGAAGACAATGTGACTGCCCATTTCCGGACTTGTGTTGTGTTCAAAGTATTGAAGCTCAAGTAATTGCCTCCCTACTTAGATTAATACCACGTCTATTTGATTTATCGTGTGATTCTTTTTTTAAATCAGATTTTCCTTTTCAACCCACTTCTCTTGGGTGAGCTTGCCCCAGGACAAAAGAAGGGTTTTGTTACGATAAATAGCTATACCGAATAGCTATACTTTTTTGAGATCATTGGTGAGGTTATTGTGCTGCTATATCAATTTCTGATGTTATTTCTACAAACTTAGCTGAACTTTACTGCTGGGTGGAGCTGCACATGTCAACTTGTTTCGGTCGTGTGACGCGAATATCAAATCCACAAGCTTGCAAAATGAGTCAAACAGATGGATTTGGAAAGTTAATTTGCAATGGAGAAAAGGCCCAGTGAGAAGTCAACACAAGAGCCTATGCCCAAGAAGAAGAAAAAAGGTGCATTTCACAGACAATACTAGACAACCCATTTGAAATATGAATTCTATGGCCAAAGGTGATTACCACGCACAAAGCCCAATTTGCGACGAGCGGCTCTCCAATGAGTCAATGCCGATTGCTGTCTTCTGATTCTGAAAACTGATTCGTCCACAAATGTAAGTGGCTTGAAAGTGTTACACTTGGTGGCTAACCCACATTGCAAAGGTTAAAAAGGCATTTAATAATGGTGAAAAACAAACAAACGGTGGATTTGCATTTATTGTTGTATTAAAAAAAATTAATAGGTAAATCTGCAGATCTCGAACTGACTTTGCGGGTTCAGTCTATATAAACCTGCTGCGTTCACTTAGTTGTTTGAGCAATGTAATTTGTAAGGTTTATGTATTTAGTGTAATTTGTTAAATCAAGGAAGATACCTTTGAGCTGGCTGATTAAAATGTGTTTTTCTCATTTCGTTTTCTTGCCTGTAGCAGTAGGTCTTAAATTGGCGTACTATCAGAAATAAACACAAATATATGTTGGACACCACAATAACCGAGTCCCTCTTGTTTGCTACTATTGTTGGACAATACTTATGTAGGGCACTACAGTCAGGCTAGCCGAATGCTTTGCTTTTTGACCTTTCCATTGGTGCTTGTATGCTTTTATTGTCTAAGAGCTTGACAACGGCACTGAAAAGCATTATTTCCCCCTCTTGTTGTTTGCCACCACTCCACTCAACCCCCGCTCTCCAAATAGGTTATTTAGGTCTTGGTACTTAACTGTACACAGTTAATGGTCAGGCAACATGTGCACGCGCACACACTCTCAGCCAATAGGAGTCCTTAGAGATTGGCTGCTTAATACTTCATGGCACTTAAAGGCATCAAGCAGCCCTGTGGTGCTCCAACGAGGCATAACGTGCATGAAAGCCTGTTAATTTTTCCCAACTCATTCCATCTTCCCCTTTGTGATGTCCCCTTGCAAACCAATGCATGCATCAAATTCTAGTCTGTTTTCAACCTACTCTTCTTTAAGTATATTTGCTACTAATACTGATAGTACGAGTAGTCGTATCACTCGACAATATACTTCAGTATTTAGCCGTGTTCATAGTTGCGACAAATTCATCTCACAGTCACATTTCTGGAATCGTTAGCTGACATTTTAACCAAGGGTGGTTGCTCATCGTTGTAGCGGATTCATCATCATGACGCCGTTGTCACTTTTTAGGAATGATGGTTCTTAAATTTCTGGTAATCGCCACTGTGTGTTGTGAGTAACCATCTAGTCCTGCTGAGTTTTCACTTAAAATTTGTCATCTAATGACTGGACTTAATGAGGTCTTCTTGACGCTTACTATGAGATTTTGGGGACTCTTCAAAACCTATGACCTAGGGATTTGGGTATCTGTGGTAGTGTGCGACTAAGAAGGCGTTGTTGAAAAAGTGATTTTGTCTCAATTAAGTTCTCGAGTGTGCAAGCTTTCATTTTCCAAAATGATGTTAGTGAGGACAGGGGAGAAAATCAGAAACACATGTCCTTATACACGTGCGTGCGCTCACGCACACTCACACAGTCATCTGGGTGAATCCTGGCCTTGTCATGCTCTGTTCTGTAATCCAGTTTAGGAGGATTAATTAGGAATTAAGGAGTGTAATGTTATTGGTACTTGATCCGTTCATACACATGCGCTTTTGCGCACACGCATTCTGTGTTTGAGAGTGTGTTCATGTGCAAAACTTTATTCACAAAAATGAAAAGCAATTTCCAGGATTTGTCTGACTTTATTGCTTTCTCATTCTTCATGCCCTCTGTTCCTTTTCTTGTACTTTAATCGGAGCTGTGGAGCTAATCGAAAAAGGATCACACTATTGATTTGCCTCCATACGACTGGGCCCTTCGTTTTCTATTACATTTTGGGGAATTGGTGGAAGTCAACGCACACCGGTTCCAATGAGTGCAGTGGCAGAGGGGGTTATGTTTGCTTTGGTGTAACCTTACCTTGGGCTTGTGGGGCAAAATATATTTCTGGCAACATATCGCATTATCTCTCATGCTACTGTTCAGCATCAGATATCACTAGCCACGTGTTGTTTCATGATGACATTTTTTGTAACATTTGCCCGCTTTGCTTCTGATGTCTCTGTTGGTTTACTTTGAGTCAAATTCAAAGCGTGAATCACATTAGCTATGTTCACATGGACGCATTTAATCGGATTAAAAGCCTGATCAGAATAAAAATGCTTCATGTACACACCCTATTTGGAATATTTTGCCCCGATCAAGCCCGTTCCGATTAAAATTTTTAGGGGTGGTTTATGTCAATTGATTATCCGATCAGCATGCATAAAAACACTTCTTCCAACAGTTCGGAACAAACCGCCTTTACCGTGCACGTCCGTGACGTCAGTATAAGCATTTCTGTAATTCCAACAAGCTTGTAGAATCAGCGAGCAAAAGACGTAGCGGGTGCAAGAGTTGTCCTCCCGAATGATATATTGCAGCTCCATTAGGAAGTATTAACTCGATGTAACAGCGTAACGCTAACATTTAAAGTAGGAATAGACAGAGCGACGTTTTGTTGACACAGAAGTCACTACAGCTTCTTCTTGTACTGCTATTTCCGGTATATTTTGCCATCTGTGCATGTCAGAATGATTTGTGTGATGCATGAACACACAAGTCCTAATCAGATCAATATTTTTAGTGTCCATGAAACGTGGAGTGTATCCTGTCATGATTTTCATCCGAACTCTGATCTGATTAAATAAATTGTGTCCGTGTAACTGTAGCCATTGTCTTAAATGCAGACTTTGGTTTACTTTGCTTATCTTGGGTTGCTTTGGTTTGCCCGACAACCTGGGAGTAATATATTTAGTATAACTGCTGAAGTCTGATTGATGTATTCAAGGCAAAACTGTGATTACAGATTGATTTGTATATCAAGGCAATGATAACAGAAATATTTTACAATTTTAAATGTTAAACATGCAGGTACATCATCCATCTCAGTAGAGGGGGAACAATGATTATTTCTTAAATCAAGGTTTTTAGATTTTATAAACCACATTGCAAAATGTTCCCCCCCCCCTCCCCCTACCTCTTTTCTTTTTACTGCTGCCCTTGCTGCTCCTCATTTCCTCTGGCACTTCCGGCAGCCTTGTTTCGAATAGGCATGTGCAAGTCACCCCACTTTTTTGTGGAAGACATTTCAGCCCTTATTGAACAGTTTTTTTCTTTTGATTTCTAAGCGTATTAGTCAGAGCAGATACTTCATTAGTCATTCCAGATCATTAGTATGCCTGCTACACCCAGCGAGAGGAGCGATAGACGAGGCATTTTGCAGAGAAAAATCAAAATCCTAATAAATAAATGCATTAATAAACGACTCGTTGACGACTCCAATTAATTTTGATTATATTAATCGTCGACGTTGTCGTGATTAGTCGACAAATCTTGACAGCCCCAGTATGAAGCAGAACAAAGAGTGGCTTCCTTTTGTCCTAGAGTTGAATCTTTCAAGTCGTGTATTTCTTTTCCACTGCTCCATTTATTTAGCTGCTCATTTATGCTCTACCGTGTCCATACTCGAATACAAAGGCTTTGAATGGAGAGGGATTTACAACAGGGGGGGGGAAATAAATTTGTTTATGTTCATACGGGAGTTCTCAAGCTGAGATGCTTTTTGTGCACCAGTTTGTCCAGAAGCAGTGAGGTATGTTGATATTTGATATTGTTTCCATTCATGGCTGATTACATTTTCACTATGTGGCTCATGGAGCACTCAGTGGTTTATAGCAGTGTCCCCCTCTTTCAGTCATCAGGCTTTTAAACACACAAATATACAAGGCTGCCTCTCAACTCTCTCCTCCATTTTCTCATATAATGAGCTACAAAACATTCATTTGAGCAGCAGTGGGTTTCCAATTTTCATTCTGGGTCCACCACCACACTTAGACAATATTATCCATCAATCTACTAGTTGAAGCTTTGTTTATTAGTCTCCTTTTAGTAGCCTGCCTCCAATGTCTTTTTTTTCCCTTGTACATTTCCTTCTCTGTGCTGCTCCCTATTTCCCCTGGCACTACTGGCAGCCTTGTTTTGATGCGCAAGTCACCCCACTTTTCTGTGGAAGACATTTTAGTCCTTATTGAACTGTTTTTTTTCTTTATTTTCTAAGCTTATTAGTCAGGGCAGATACTTAATTAATCATTCAAGATAATTAGGCATGGGTAGTGGCTTGACTTGTGTCTGCAAAAGCCATACCACAATCCATAACGATTGTAATAAGCTTTGTTTTTCTTCTTATCAGTCTATTTTTTTTAAATAATGGACGGTAAATGAGAATGTTTGATATTTGGGTCGTGCCTTCATTGGAACTTAAAATCATTCAACTTCTATTATTTATTCAATGTATTTGCAAAAATATCATCAATAGCCACTTAAAAAGGTGCCTAATATGATAGTATTGTTGGTTTGTCCCTCTCCATTAATTCATCTGGTAATTGGGGTTGAATCGATAATTGGTGTGTGTGTAGTATAAGGATTGTGAGCCTTTTTTAAATTATTTTTTGTCAACAGAATACTTTGTGTTTTCTCAGTGAACAATATATGATTCTTATTGACTACTTTTTACTTTTTGCAAATGTTTTCTGAGGTGTATTATTTGGTGCTGCTTTGGAAAAGTGCTGCTCTGCCAGTGATTGCCCTTGCGATATGAAAGGCAAAAATAACAAATTCATAAGTCAGGCTGGATGTATTTCGTTAATTTATTAACATGTTTTTCTTATGTCAGTATGTCATTATAATCTCCAGGTGACAGTTTAAAATTCACAATATTGTATTATTTGAAATACATGACGGTATTTGTTGTTGCGGAAAAAGTAAAACATTTGTGAACAAGGGCATCGCTTCCTCCAGGCAGTTTGGCCTTGAACACTCACCAGCCTGCTGGTGCTGAAACAGAGAACCTTCTGGCCCCCCTCACGCACACACGCACACACACACACACACACACACACACACACACACACACCACACACACACACACCACACACACACACACTTAAATGCCAGGGGCAAGTACACAAGCATACACAAAGAAACTTGCATACATGCTTTCATCACGCACACAATAAAAGTTCTGTAAATCATCCTTCCTATCTGGTACTTTTTATCATCGCATCCCATCTTCTTTTAGTCGTCTCTCCAATCTGGTTCTGCCTCCTACCGACACTTTCTATTCCCATATCTTGCCTCGAAGACAAACTCCGCTTTTCATACTCCTTTCATTCCCTTCATCCTTATCTTGTTTCCTCGCTCCTTCACACATCCAGAAGCTTTAGGTTACTTTGAGGATGGTTCTTGTTCCCGCTCTCCTTTTTCATTTCCTACTCTCTTTATGCACATTCATACACACCCTAGTCTATCTCCTCTGTGCCCCATGTCTCCCTCTCTTTTCAGCTTTGGTTTTAATGCATTATGAAAACGGACTGAGGCTATGAAAGTGAAACAGAACAAGTTTGGCTGTTTAATGTGGCTCCTTTCACTCCTCATGGCTGCCTCTGTGTGCGTGTGTGTGTTTGTGAGTGCATGGTCATGTGACAATTTCCATGCTTTCGTTGTGGTTTTAGCGAGTGTGTTGCCACATTTGCAACAGCCTTTTGCTTTGTAATGTGTGAGCGTGTGGTGTACAGGTTTTTTTTGTCAGTTGGTCTTCGCACATTGCGAGACATTGCCACTGTTCAATCTCCCTACATGCATACACTCTGGCCAAGCATTAAACTGCATGAATAATACAATAGACAGGCACGTTGCGTGAAACACATGTTACCCTGAGATGTGTGTTAATGGAGAAGTGTGAAGCCATGGGTGAAGGGGAAAGGAAGCAGGGAAGGAGTGTTTGCGAAGAGTCACTTCTCCCTTGCAGCGTGCTTTGACCCGCTTACATGTCAACTCAACATGTCTTTTGTGCCTTCTCAGAATGGATTTGGGTGACCTGTGAAGTCTTAACCTGTACAGAATCATCATACTGTGAGGCCCCTTATTAGAGAAGATGGCTGAAAAGATAAATGGGTAGAGCATCCACTCGTAATGCTTGTAATCCTAATTTACATCAATATTAAATTGCACAGCCTCATAGATATCCAACCATGCAGATAGTGGAATATTCAGTGTTGTAAGCAATCTATTCCAGGAGGCTGGTTGAAACCCACTTTGTTCAGATTTTAAAACTATGTATTGTAAATGTAAATTATAAATAAAATAATGAAACTAATAAATAACAATTATAATAACGATAGAATAATAATATTTACCATATCCCATTTTTAAAACTGCCTCGACATCATCGCGGTCATGTTTCTATATAAGATAACAATCTGTACATGTACCTGTTTGGCTGCGTAACCCTTCTGACCATGTGACCACATCACAAGAAATACATTGAGAACCAAGTCACTGGCCCCACATGACTGAAATGTGGCGCTTGAAAGCCCAAGTACTGTGCACAAAATGTTAGTAGTGCCGAACTACGTAAGGGGTGTACGTTAATCCGTTCATCCATTTCCCAAATTGCTTCTCAATCCCCTGATCAAAAATAAAATCGAGAACCAACGTGAATGACACGACAATTTGATCATCGACTCTCCAAACACACCTCGCGGTCACGGGTGCCTCCCGGGGCTACGCCGAACGCCGCTTCACAATCAATCAGGCGAGAGGAGCCCTGCCCTGCTTCCCTGCATTGCCCCAAGTGCAGACCCGTAGCCTAGATGGGAATGGCTGCCGATTCGCTCTGCTTCAAGTAGCCACGGCTCACGGCGGTCGCAGATGAGCCTGCCTTCCCGGTTTTTAGTTCAGTTCATATGAAACGACCAGGCGAATCTAAGCATATCACCCCATAGTGGAATAAGAACATTGTTAGACAATATCATTGTGGTCTGTGGTACCGAGACATATACAACACAGCCAGCTCCTTTTACTGCCCGGCACCAGGACGAAAAAGGAGCAGTGTTGGAGCAAGAATGTGTACCTAGTACTTCGGTAGTGAATTGACGTTTTTGCAGCTGTTGAACTGTCAATATAGAGAGTGTCTAGCAGCCAACACAGCCCAGTTCACGGCGATTCCGGTGATGGACAAAAACCCGCCTTTGTCAGTGCTTAGCGCGTCAATGTATTTTAAGTTTTAAGTTTTTCGGCGTTCACCTGTAAAGCAAGTGTCTGTTGGTGACGGACTGACGGGGCTTTCACCAACTGACTTCTTTTGTAGATTGGCCTGAGCACAAAAACAGCACATGGAAGAGTCAGCAATATGCAAGGCTCATTGTAATGAATTCATTGCTAAATTGATCATTGATGAGAATTTGCTCCATTGGATGGAATGAAGTTTTGATCTATTGCTGTAACCAGCAGAGACCTTGGTGATTATGTCTCAACTAATGTGCAGTTTAAAGAACAACGGCATAACTATAAGAAATTGAAGTTGAGCTATGGCAACTTCTTTTGGCAACGGGGATTCTACTCAGTACAAATTCTGGAATAGAACCAGACGCTCAGAACATGCAGAAACAGGTTCTTTTTTCAAAAGGAATCGCCAAATGTTTCCACAGTCAAGGAAAGGGGAAAACGCCCACCCTTCGATCAGGTTGGGTAGCCTTAATAAATGAATGGCGATGGAAATGTAATCTTGACTGAGGGAAATAGACTACTAAGTAGTTGGGTAAGAATATGTTTGATATGATGAATAATACATTTTGGAAGAATATCAAGTGGGATCAGCCGGTTACTATGCAGTTGGTCAACAGTTTTACTCACTGTGAAGGTAGCAAATAGTTTTACATCATTAGCCCACTTGCAAGGTAACTGGTGTTTGGTGAAAGCTTTTTGTGAGCTACAAGTTGATAGAACTTGATAGAATGGAAACATTGATGCATGATGCCTTTTGTTGTTCCTAGTTGTTTTTCCCCCACATTCCAAGCCTCCCCCTTCTGGCTCCCTGCCACCTCCACTTTGTCTGATGTAGTGCGCTTCTGGTGGCTGATGTGTACGCGCGTGTGGCTGTGTGCATCAGGCTTTAATTGCGGTGTGCATAGAAACGAGTGTCATTAGCCGGTGCTCCTTCCTTGCTGCCCAGCTAACAACCAGCATACCCTCTGTCTCTGCTCTCTCTCTTCTTGCCTTTCATTTTTACCCCTCCCCGCCACCTTCTCTGCCTCTCCACTCTCTCTCGCTCTCGCCACGTGCAGTTGCTACAACGACGAGCCCCACTCCACCATTGTTCCCCGCTGTTCACCAAGAACAAAGGACGAGGCTATTAGCTCCCTGTGAGTGCAGTGGTGGAAATGGAGAGGGACATGGGAAGAAAAGACTGCTGTAAGGGTGGCCTGATGACTCTGAGAGGGGAAGAATGAGTGCAGATGTGAGGGATGGGAAGTGACAAAGTAATGGTGGAAGGAAACAAGAGAGGGGAAGATTGAAGCAGAGAGAGAAGAAAGGGTTGAACAGACAAACCAGAATTTAAGAGATTTACTGAGGAGAAAGAAAGAAGTCTTAAGTCTTGAGCTCTGAAGACAAAAGATGGTGTTTACTTGTGCTTTTTCCCTCAATGACATCTATAGTGCTCTTCCTCTGATTGCATGTGAGCTTGCATTGTGCGTAATGCCGGCCTTCTGAAGGTTAACTGCTTACAACGCAAAACAGAAAGTGAATTTGGTTTCCTGAGTAGAATGGAGCAAATTACACTTTTATAGCTCTCTGCCACTATGCTTTGCTCCCGCCATTACTCACTGTGCGTGTCTAAAGAGAGGGAGACGAGTGCAGGGAGAGAACAAGTGATTGGAAAGATGTCCTTAGCGAGAAACATGGTGGAGGTGCGGTGGTAAAACCTGTTTATGAGAAAATGCAGTTGCAGCATTCTAAGTAGAAGGATAACCTCTGTCTTGCTCTGACCTTTTTCCAAAGATGAAGTTCAGGGATGAATGCCGTGAGCATCCCTGGGGATATTTGTCAAGATTCCCATCTGTGTTTGTACTTTATGATGATTACATCTTCTCATGCACTCGATAGGTAGGTTTATATATAGGACTTCAAGATGCTCTTGATATTTACACGTTCTTGATATCAAATGAAAGACAACAAAGAAAGCGTGGATCTCAAACCTTTCTATCCAATAAAAAAAAAAATATATACTATATACATAAATATATACATAAATATATACATAAATATATATATATATATATCACAATGTGTGTGTGTGTGTGTGTGTGTGTGTGTGTGTGTGGGTGTGTGTGGTGTGTGTGTGTGTGGTGTGTGTGTGTGGTGTGTGTTGGTGGTGGTGTGTGTGGGTGTGTGGTGTGTGTGGTGTTGTGTGTGTGTGTGTGTGTGGGTGTGGTGTGTGTGGGTGTGTGTGGGTGTGTGTGTGGTGGTGTGTTGTGTGTGGTGTGTGTGTGTGTGTGTGTGTGTGTGTGTGTGTGTGTGTGTGTGTGTATTCTAAAATGTCAGTTTTATTTCACAGCGAATGCAAAAGATGTATGTATGTAGTTATTATACATAAAACTCTGAGTAAATGAAATGTTAGGTATGAGATGTTTGACCTTTAGAAGCACTGTGAAGCATGATGGCTCTCAGTTGTATTCACATTCAAATGTGACATACAGCCTTTTCAAGAATTTCCTAGAATTCCCATCATTCTAAAGGTGACTTTAATATGCCGACAAACGCAAAGATAGACTGCATTCTTGTCCACATATGTACAAACAATGGAATATTTAATTATATAAATATTTACCTTTTGAAAATGTTCTTACACAAACTCAGTATGGTCATTTAACAAAAGGCTGACTGCTGGAATCAACATAAAAGTATAGTCTGCAACCGTTGAGTGGAATCCTCGTTTTTCTAAATCTTTCAAGGCAAAAAAAAAAAAGCGGCATGTTTTTTGTGAGATCAATATTGCGTTGTCAAAGAGAGCAAGCCATTTTAAACTTAAAATTGGTAAGTAATTTCTAAAAATTAACAAACCCATGTGGGGACTCACAAATAACATTTATGAAAAATATGAAGTTCACCAACTTTGGATGAACTTTAACTACAGTCCTTTTCGTGATACTGGGTACACTACAAAACTCAATCATTGAGATTAAATGTAGTTTGAATGACTGAGTCCCAACTGCAAGCAATGCAAAACCCCAATTCCAGTGAAGTAGGAACATTGTGTAAAATGTAAATTAAAACAGAATACATGACTTGCAAATTCTTTTCAACTTATATTCAATTGAATATGCTAAACTCACATGATATTTAATGTTCAAACTTTTTTTTCTTTTAAACATTGACTCATTTGGATTTTAAAACAAAATTCCGACATGCCGGAGTATCTTTGTCGTGATTCTGAAGCATCCTCGACTTCAGATGGGCAGTCATTGATTGTCACACTACACGAGGTAATGGGGCGACTCATGACTCCCAAAATCTGCTACGACAGTGAACGTTTGTCTGTGACGTGTCTGTGGCGTCCGAATCCAGCTACATTTGTGTAGTCTGAGCTCCGTATCATTCTTAAGTTAATTGTCACAAGCAGAAGTGAATCGTCTTGTGTCAGTCAGAAACAATAACACTCTTTAAAGACCCGCTTAATAACAAATTCTCATTTATAGTTTTGAATGATTTTTACTATTAACGTTTACGCTTGAGTATCATATTAAAATAGTTCCATTTTATGTGATGCACCATCTGTAACTTCTGCCTTTGAATGTCAATGAGCACCCAGATGACCCTAGGCTAACTTAAAAAAGAAAAAGAACTAAATTCATTAAAGTTTGATTTCCTCATTAAGGTTGACACTCCTCTTGCCCCCTAACTTAATGCATATCATGGCTAATTAATTAGTAGCTTTTGCCAGGCCTTTTAACTCTGTGGCATGTTTAAACATTTAAGACAAAGGTCATAGGTCACTGTCACCATAGAACTCTTGATGAGATGTGGCTTTTATTTTTTGGCTTTTCACTCGTCAGCAGTCCTCTGTAAACGTTTGGAGTTGTACCGCAATATCATGCACTCGCAATGAAATAGAGCTGCAACGATTAATCCTATAACGCGAATAATTCAAACGCAAAAGAAAGTTGTTTCAAAATCTCTGCCTGGAAGCTTCGCTGAGGTTCACGTGAGGCAGAAAGTGTTCATATCAGAAAATATCCCAAATTTGGTATCTTTTCTCCCTTTAAATTACACTTAATATTTTTTATTTTTATTCACTGAAAGTCATATCTGGCTAATGCAATAGCACAACTGTAATCATGGACACAAGGTAAAATGTCTAGTAGAGTAGATATCGTCGACGGAAACGGTTCGCTAGTTAACAGCCAGCCGCTAGCCTTAGCGCACAACCAACTTCTTTATTGACCAAGTGCCAGGCCCTGTCGTTTAAACCATGCACACACATTCAAGGTCACAGGTAATACAGCTGTAGAACGAAGGGTGGCGACCCCGACTGGATGCACTCAGATGCACATTTTGTGCTTGAGCAAATGCATTTTTATTCTCTTACACGATTAGTCGCTGGGATAATTTGTAAAATAATCAAATCTAAAAATAGTCGATAGCTGCAGCCCTACATTGATTGGTGACAAAAAGAGATGGTGGTGGTTTTGCATTAAGAGCAGAGTTGAATTTGAGGGAAACTTCAGTCAAGGTTGGCTCAAGGGCAACATTTCTCAAAACGGGCACCTCATGCTTTTGGTCCACATGCACAGAGGTTCACAGTACATCCTTATCTGAGGATTCACCTACCTGACCTGAGGCTACTATTCCTCCCAGGAGGGATCTCGGGATTTTTTTTGTTCTCCCTAGCGGTGTGTTGCATCTGATCAACAGACATATTGTGTTCCTTTCCTGGTGGGCGGTGCCCCTGTCTCATTCTGTTTCTATTCTCCCCACTTACCAACTTCTCCCTCCCTCAGTTTCTTCATTTCCTCTCCCTGAGCTGACATTTGCTGTCAGATAGCCTTATTATTCCCTTCTTCAGATTTCTGATTAAGATTCTCTTGCTTTGTCTGCTTAAGTCTGCTGTCTCTCTACTTCTCTCCTGACCCCCTCACTGGCTCTCCCCCATGAAGAACTCCCTCTAATAATGACTCTTCTGCCTTTGACTTTTTGCCGCATTCTGCTCAGCATAATCTAATTCAGTCTGTCCCCCACTGTCTCATCTCCACCTCTTTCATTTCTCAGCATATTTTTGTATTAGTTTGTATTTTCAAAGGTCACTTTTTGCTTTTCATTTCAACTCCCTTCCCTGTCCCTATGTTTTCTTTCTTTCTACAGCCTGTCCCAAACATTGTGTATCTTCCGCATCAAACACATTTCTACTTCGATGCCCTCGTGGGTTGAGTGATAGGTAGAAGTTTACTGTCACTTTTGCTGTTTATTTTAGCAACACATTTTTCTTTTTCTGTGTGGGCTTTTTCCTTCTACACAAGTAGCAGAGTTCATCATGCAACCGGACAGTGACGGGAACAATAGAGGTGTTGTCATGGTGATAACAGCATACCCACTACTTGCGCCCCATTTATTTTCTCCACAAGTCCATATCCTGTCATCCTCTTTTTCCTTTTTCCCTTTCCCCTTATTGCATCTTTCTTTTCTCTTCCTTTCTTCACCTGCCAGTCAAACCCTTTTCACTTGTTTCTCTGTCTTCGGTCTATCCATGTTTTTCCCCTCTCTTCCTCATAATGTCTTCTTTTGTCTTGCTTTTTCATGCACTCTCACTCCTCTCTTCTGTCCCCGTGGTCTTCACCTCCTGTCCAGCCGTCGAGGGAGCGACGGAAGGAAAGGAATGCTAATTTTATCACCACAGCAACAGTGTGAGAGGAGACAGATGGGGAAAAAGAGGCAAATGTCACTCGTCAGAGGAAATGAGATGGCCAGTGCACGCTCTGCATGCTCCTCCACAGAAAAAGATCAGGGTGGCAGATGTACTTTACTTTTATTCCACCTTTCAACATTTCCCTTTTGGAGACATGCATATGTATCTCTTATTTAATTCATTTTTGGGGGGTATGATGGATGTGGATTAATTTTTTTATATCCAATACAAAAGCTGTAGTCAGTCTTTTGTTCTTCAAGTCAATCATTTGTTGGACCCCCCCCCCCCCCCACACACACACACACGCACTCATGTCAGGAATGTAATCATGTCCAGAGCCTTTCCAAGGAGAAGAGGAGGGGTAGAGCGGGTGGGAGGTACAAGCAAAGTGGTGAGGAAACTGGCAAGAAAATTTGACATGAGCGCAGGGATAAGGAAGAAAAAAACGTGTGTGTGTGTGTGTTCCCAATTACCACTCCAGCCAGCCCAAAGTCACCTTCGTGGGGAATGTACGCTAGAAATAGCTGCCTTCTTCCTGTGTGTGTTTGCGTGCGTGCGTGTGTGTAATTTTAAGTCGTGTCTGATTGCAGTTGCACAAACACTTGCTGATTAAGGCCCACTGATTCAACCAGACTCTGATTAGGTGTGTGTTTGCGTGCGTTTGTGTCCGTGTGTATGTGTGAGGAGTCTGATTCAAGTTTTAGGCCTTTGAGGACCGAAAAAGCGTCTGTTTTATGCTATTATTTATCTTCGGTCCAGATAAAATTGAAAAATTGACTTGGATGTTGTAATTGGCTTTAGATTAATATTTGAAGTAGCAAGGATCAGATAAGGCACGAGATGATGAGGACGAACGCAGGAGCGTTTCAAAGCAAGGGTCCTTACAAATGCAAAGCAATGCAAATGTAAGGCCTTGTTAAATGGCCATTTTCCATCTTGATTGGTAATTAAGAACCCATAGGGCTCCGAGCGCCACACGCTTTCCCACACTTTATGGGCAAGGAAATGACGGCAACGGCAGGAGAGGACAGACATGCAGGCAGACAGCACACGAAGCACCAAGAAATGAAAAAGTGACGTGTCAAAAAGTATTCACCAGAAAGGAGGTTGGATTTAGAAAGGACAGCAAAAGAATGATTGCTTGTGGAGAAGTGAGAAGCTGAGTCTGATGGGTACTAGTTATAGAAAGTGTGGCTTTAGAGCGTGGCAGTGGGGGGGGTGTTAGAATAGACTTATGTGCTATGAGGCCCACTCACATTTTCCATTTCCACTGCTGAATTGATGTCACTCATTTCCATAGCCGCCCATGCATCAGGTGTGTGCGGCTTTCCGAGTGGTAATCTGTTCCATCTTGTTTCTTTACTTTCCATCTGTATAGGATCTTTCGCTCCGTCGCGCCCCATCCCTCACTATCACATCTGACAGACTCAGAGGGAGCGATTTGGTTTGTGTGTGCGTGTGTGTGCGTGTGTGTGCGTGTGTGTGCGTGTGTGTGCGTGTGTGTGCGTGTGTGAGCGTGTGTGAGTGTGATGGCATACATGCTAGTATATCCTTGTCTGGATGCTTGCTCTGTTCCTGCCACTTGCTCGCACTCTCTCGCTTCCTGCCTCCCTTGTCAGTGAGTGGAGAAATAGTGAGTTAAATTTTAATGGCGCTGCCATCTCTCACTAGCTGCTGAACGTGGGCCAATGCAAGCTGACGCACTCAGTGAGCCATGAGAAGAGACAAGACAGTCAGCAGAGCGATAGCCATCTTGACATACCACCACATGCTTGCTCACAAGTGCTAAGCATACACAACAGGTGGAATAAAGAAATTATTCATTTAGTGTAACGGGGAGAATTTGGCGGGAGTGTTTTAACAACAGCATGGCTTCTTAAGAGTAATTCTTGTCACCATTTGGTTTGGGATTGTGTTAAGATATCAACATTGAGACATAGGGTGCAATAAGAGGTATGTTCAAAGGTTCTTCGACTGGTGTCAGTGTGTTCTAGCCTCTTCAGCCATGCACTCCTTGAAGGATTCTCCCAGGATCCTCCACAGCTCCGTCTTCACAGCCATCTTAATGTCATTCACGTCTGTGACACAGGTCACCATGTTGACCCCTTGATTTTGAGAAAGAGGAGAATTTGTGGGATGCTCAGGGCGTTGTGAGCTGTTTTGATGAAGCAGCCATGATGCCCTGTGTCTTGTGTCTACCTGTGCACTAAACGAAGCAAACACCTCAGGATAAACTGGTTGATTATCAGGCTCACATTGAAGGGGAACTTTGTTCAGGTTTGAAATAAATTTTGTAAACCCAGTCCTGGAACCTTTCTAACAATTCTAATATTACATTATCTGGTAGAATACTAATTGTTATTTAAGTGTCTAAGTGTGTCATATAATTCCATCCATCTATTTTTGGTCACAGGCGTGCAGAGCCTATTCCAGGTTACTCCCTGAAATGTTTTTTTTGTTTTTTTGTTTTTTTTGTTTTTGTTTGTTATGCTGTTGTTTGGGTACAATCATATTTGCTGACCAACGAGTTCATTGATCAAGTGTCCAGGAGGAATGTTTGGCGATTCCGGCTGTCTTGAGCATACAGCCATGATTAGCCAGCTCATTATGGAAGCCAAGACCAAGTAAAATAAGAACAGGAAAGGGTCTTTTCTAAACTGTCCCTGTAAAGTTAGAGGAATATTAGTCGTGTTTTGTTGTTTTAGCATTAGCATCAATATCCAGGATGAACGCCGTCCTGATGTATCAGGTAATTTACTCCGAGTGAGAAAGGTACAGGATAGTAGGCCTACTTGGTCATAGCGGTAACCGTTCTACAATAATTCTGAGCACGTGTCATTAAAATCTTGACGCATTTGATGGAGAGGACATGAAGCAATCATTTTTCCGTGTCTGTGCTACTCCTGACATCAATCACGTAAAAAAGTCTCCCAGTCACAGAGTCCCTGTAGGACTGCATTTTCTCTGACTCTGCTAAGTCTAGTTGGCATCGTGTGTATGAATCTGAACTCAGGCATGCGCCAGCACACACACTTCCCTGCGCCAGCCTGTGAGCCATATTGTGTGTTCCTTGATTGTTTTCATTTGCCCACCCGCACATAGCTGTCTGATTGGCAACACGTTCCCCGATGGCTCGCTAAGCGCATGGTGGGATTAGGTGTGTACTTGTATTGTGTGCCTTTGTTTGTGTTTTTGTGTGCAGGCGTGTGTATCTTTTTGTCGAGCTCGAGCACAGCCGACTCCTGAGAGAGGGCAACAGACAGATGTTCTCGGAGAGGATTTGCATTTTTGTCTCCCTCTTTAAATATCTGATCCTCTTGTTTAATTTATTTTGGGGTTTGGTGCTTTTTTTTTTTTCCCCCCGCCACTCTTGGGTATGGGGTGAAACTGATTTCATAACCTGGAAACCCTGCGGCACACCTGAACCTCTTTGATGAGAAACACTTTTCCCCAGGGTCCCACATTGAGATGCAAGTTGTCAGATCAGGGTTATCAGCCCCTCGAGCTACTTAGTTTGGCTATGATCCAGCATTATTGATGTAGTTCAAACACCTGCAGAGCTTTCCCAGTGGCATTTGCAATGACAGAGATTCACCGATGCAAATAAGGCTACATTGTTCTCTGTGCAATAGCGATTCCAGATTCGGAACACTTTTTTTTTATTGGAAGTTGTAAATAAAAGTCTGTAATGTAGTTCATGGGAAGAACTATTATACAGAATTGAGTGCGTCTCTACTCAGTGTGTAAATCACATTCATGACAAGCTATCTCCTTTCCACTCATTACTCCTGCTTTATTGACCTCATCTTTTACCTCGCCTCTGAACCTTTTTGCTCCTCAATCTTCCGCACAATAATATCTATCCCTCACAAATGTTCCATTTTATAATACATCATGTTTCTCCTTCCTCTAACACTTTTTTTCCCTTTAACTTTCCTTCTTCCCAGTGCTTCTCTTTCATTTTACTAGGCTTGATCATATTAGCAATGTTGCCTGGAAGAAAAACATCACGGCGAGCACCAGAAATCAGCCTGATCTGTATGCCTGTGGACACATACAGTTTCTCCAAGTGTCTGTGTGTTTATCCCTGCAAGCAATGGCTGACATTATGAAGGGCAAAATTCCCTCCACCTCTCCAGTCCCTTCGGTGGCTAGGGGGCTCGCTCAAGGATTAATTAGACCAAGCAAAACTGGCCCTTGTTGTCATCTTTGCCACATGCACACACGCACACCAACTTGCAAGCATTGGTGTGTCTGTACACGCTCCCGTGTGTGTTTGCGTGTGAGTGCCAATCCTTCCACCATGCGGTCAAGTCACAATTACTAATCAGGCCTGGAAGCCTTTGCCTGGAGAGACTAAGAAGGAGGGAATGAGAGAAGGAGGTAGCAAACGAGTGAGTGCTTTTCTTTGTCCTCATCATTGAAGCAGAGATAAAGACGGCTAACGGGATGGATGGCTGGGGACGAGAGCACAGAAAGTCAGGGATTAGCAGAGGATGAGCATGTCCGCCCCGTTCGACAACGGGCTTTTAACTGTCCTCCATAGCTCCATAGCATGACACTGTCCACTTTTCTCTGTCCGCCTTTCATCTCGTTTGCTTTACATAAATCCATACTCCTGGCATCGAAAAAGTGGGCTAATTTTTGTGGCTCTCTCATTCACTGCTCTCTTTCCCTTGTGGTGATATTTTAAATTTGACAGCTGACAGGCTCGGAACACCTAATGCTTTTTGTTCAGGGCAAAATGATTCTCACGGGGTCGATGTCTTCCAGGTCATCTCACGGTTTAATTTCATTTTTTGCCCTCAGTTTGAAGGTTATCGGTTCTTTCACTGCACACATTTAAACTGGTGTGTAGGTGGAGAAGGGAAAGCTTCTGAGTTCTCATTGCCTCTCAGTATAGTCAGAAATGTAAATGGGAATCTTATTTGGCAACCACATTCTTATACAAACATATTCATGTCACTACACTCCGGTGCAAAGTCAAATATCAGTTATCAAAATAAACCAAGCTTCAGTTGCTATTCACTCTCCTCCCGCTAGAGGGAGCGCTCTGCTATGAAAGCCTCTGCATCAAGGACGTTGACTCTTCAATAATAGAAAAGCAAAGTGGCACACAGCCGACCAGGGTGCCACAACATCTCTACTGTGTCCCCGACTAAACACCCCCCCCCCTCCTCTCAGTGAGTCATTTTGTTAGTCAGTCACCCACTCGCATTTGAAGTCAGACAAGGTTAAACTTTGTGTGCCGGCTTTGTGTTTTTGTTTACTCTGCTTGTGGCCTGGCCGCTTGTAAATCACTCAAGGTCACTTCCTCATCATCTTTGTCCTTTAAACGAAGTTTTCTGTATCTGCTGCCCCCTCCCTACTTTATTTTCCTCCTGCTCTTTGATTTGATTTCCTTCCCCTCCTTGCACTCTAGTTCTCCATCCTTCTCCTCTGCTCTCTCTATCTTCCCGCCTTGTAATTAGCTGGTGTAATTGCTGTAGTAAATCTTTTTCTGCTTTCCCAATGAGACTGGCTGATATAGGACTGATTTAATAAGGACACCCTTGCAGCTCACCTCACTCTGTGCGTGTGTGTTATTTGGAATGGGGATTTATGGGCTTTTTGTGTGGTTTCAGCAAGTGTGGATTTTGAGTTCAAGGTGGTGTTGTATTGGTACGTCAAATGTAGTTGACCTTATCAGCGATTCAGCCCGCATATCACTTTGTGTGTGCGTGTGTGTATTTGTGTACACGAGTGTGTACGAGTGCGCGCGTGTGTGTGTTAACGTCGTGTGTCATCAGTAATTCTATAATATCGTGTGCGTCATAGCTGAGGACCTTCATGGCCAGAAGAGCAGAGTGAGGTCACAACGGCCCTGAGAGAACAACACACTCACACTATCCAATTCTGTGTCCTCTAATTCTCCATCCCAAACGCTTACGTGGATGCCCTTTCTTGTCTGCCTCCCTTATTTTTTACTTCACCGGCAGCCTTTTACCCTTCTCTTCTCACTCGCATACGTCTTGGATGATGGAAAAGATCGAGAGTGTGGGTAATAAACGTTGTGTCGTGAGGGAGAGGGTTGGCAGACATGCAGCATCTATTTGCAGTACAATACTGTGTCCAATTGAGGGCACTGTGGCTCCACCAAAAAACTGCAACTCACTCTCTGCGCCTCACTTTTTGTCTCCCGTATTGGCTTTTTTATTATCAAAGAAATGCACATTTAGTGCTTTGATGAGACATGTCTACAAAAACAGTCATTTTGCAGCACACCCCAGAGGTGAAAATTAAAAACATAATTTTGCAACCTACTTTTATCCAGTCAATTTAATTGCATTTATAGGTGTGGGGGTTTTTCTAGATAAAAACAAACGCAATTCTGATAAACGTTAAATTACACATGGTTATTGTTAAAGAAGTATTGTATTATATTGCATTGTGTTGTAGTATTAATTAGGAATGAAAACTATTTTACAGTATGAAATCTGGAAATGTTAACATTTCAACTGTATAACCATCAACCACCAGTGTAGTGACTACATGATTAATACATATTTTGTAAGAACTCAGGTAATTATGCATAGTATTTTTATTTCAAACGTGAATCGATATAAACATTTTAAAAATAATAATAATAATCTGAAGCGTTGATACTATGTTTTATGACCTTTGGCGAGGTCCAACAAGCTAAGTCTGATCATCAGTAGGTAAAAGCATTCATATTAAACCAAAGTCAAGTACAGTCATCCTTTGACCTTAACTAGAAATGAGTTTATGCCAATTTATTGCGTCAATTTTTATGATAACTCCCAAGTTGTTGTATTTGAAAATTCTGAACTGCAGTTGCGCTTTTCATGCGCCAGGGGAGCGCAAGGGAGCAACGTCTTAGCCCCTCCCATAAGCCGTCCCCCTGCATTGTGGCCCTCCCACATCCTGCCCCCACACCCCCTCCCCTCTGCCCCACCCTGCCATCTGGTCCTTTTCACACAATCACGCGCACGCACGCACACACACACACAGTCCAGTCTTTTCTTCCCGTTTCCTTTCAGGGAGAAAAACAGGATGAAGGGTCTCTTTCAGGCTCACAGTTACCGTGGAAACCCCCTTATTCTATTCTGTCAAACACACTTAGATTGTAACATGCACACACATCTATAGAGAGTGACAGCATGTTGGATATTTAAAGTTTAAAGGACCCAAGACTACAGCTGTTCCCCTGTCAGCCATACTTCTGGCCTTTTGTTTACTTTACACAAAGAATTTAGTGCCTTTTTTTCTAGGCGCAAAGTTGACTTAGCACACTCAAAAGCACAAGTTTCCCCTTTTTGTTCTCTTAAAAAAATAGTTGGCAAAACATTTGTTTGTCTTTTTATTTTCCTGAGCAGATTTTTCCAAAGAAGCTCTCATTGCACATGCACACGCACTCACACACACACACACACACACACACATTGAAACTTAAAACCTTTTCCTTCGTTCCAGTTACGACAATCTCCAGGCCTGGAACGCTTTCACGAATGGAGGGGGAAAAAAAAGTTATATAAGTCTTAAAGTTGTGGGGGGTTTTTTCCCCCCATTGTGCCTCCCGGGGGCTCATGGAAAACTTTGCTGTGCGGCATTCAGTAACGCACGTCATCTGAAAGCTTTTAGCTGGTTAAAAATAAACTACTGGCAGCAGTAATGAAATGATGAACAGACCTAGTAGAATGAGAGAAAAAAGGGAAGAGGCCATGAACATTCTTATACTGTTCATCCAACTTTGTCTTAGTATCAATATGCCCACTTTTTTCCCTTTGTTCACACAAAGCCTGGCTACCTTTTTCTCCTTTTAAGGATAGAGGAAGAGAATAGAAAGGGGGGTTAGGGGCACATACTGCTCTGCTGACTAACAGACTCCTCTTTGTGTATGCGCGCGTGCATGCTCACACACACACACACACACACACACACACACACACACACACACACACACACACACCACACAGACATATTGACAGAGACCTCTGCATGACTTGGCACCTCGTGATGTTGTACATCCCTCCTTTCCACATCCATGTCTGCTTTTTTAGTTCTAAGGAAGAAGTAGGAAGCAGAAATGAGGAATGTAGTGTCTTTTTATGGCGCACAAATGCATGACCATCCACACATTCACTGTCCACCCCACCCCCAAATGTCCTCGCCATCACTCAATGCCCAAGCAGCTGTTAGGCCAACTCAAGGAGGAACGAGAGGGGAGCGTTCCTGGAAAAAGTGTCTTCTGATCAAGTTCATTTACAATATCAATGTATTTCCCCCATTTTAACTGTACATTTTAGTCTATTCTGTGCTGGAGTAAGTCTGTTTCTCATCAGCCTGTTCCTCTCCTCCCCCACAGTGACTAAGTGCATCATGGTGCAGTGCTCCATAGCCGCCACTAGAGGTGCCATCGGCTTACAAATGGAAGATGGCTGGGCATGTGGAAACCACAGAGCAGCCATTTTACAAATTCTATCTCCAAACCCCATTTCATGAATCAGTCGTGGATGTCAGCACGTCTCCTCTCATTTGATTGGCTAGCAAGCAGTGGCACTGTAGTTGATGTCACGCACACACATAACGCGCATACAGGCACATGGTCCCCTCATCATCTTTAAACACATTGACCTAGTGACATGATGAAAAAGTCCCCTCTCAGATTAACGGGATGTTGAGCATTATAGGTCACCCAGATTAGATCCTCATATGGGGTGCAGCATGTGTGTGCGTCTTCAAAGTCGATTTATGTGCAAAGTGCCCTTAATAATGAAAAATATTAAACCTGAAACTATATATTTAAAATCGTATTTATCGTATACTATTTAAATTGTGTTTATTATTCCGTTTTTTTTCCCCCTCTGTGTCCTGTACTGTTTGTCTTTGTGTGATGGCCACTGTACGAGCAAAACAAACAAAACAAGTTCCTTCCTCCCATCTGTGCGGATACTTTATATATATCTTTGGCTTTGTGTCTGTGTTTGTCTGTCTTCCTGTTTTGTCATCCAGCTCTCAGTAGGTTTCTGTATATCACTGCATTAGTGACATTATGTTGTTGAATATACTAAATTATATTGTACAGTATGGAATTGGACATCAATTTATTGTTATATGGCGACACATACCTGATTGTCAAAGTTTGATGACAGGAAAATGTCAGTGGACCCTTACTGAGAAGTCTGTGTCCAACTCTGTGGCCAAAAGACGAGTTTAGAAGCTCATTAGGAGGCCCGGACTGGTGAACTGTGTGGCCTCTCTGGAAACAAAGCAGCATTTGACTAAACTCATAATGGGCTTGCTTGCATGGATGTGACAGTATGTCTGTATTTGTTGTCCATGGAGATTGTTGCTGTATGATTTTAAAAAGCTTGACTGGCAGGAAACAAATATATGGGATAAAGGTCTTTTCAAGGGAGGAACATGTATAGATAGTTTTCACTCAACGCATAAAACTTGAGTTATAATTGGACATTGTTTCATGTTGTATATATGTGATCGGACACCCAGAAAAAAAACCTTAGGTTTTAAGTTTGCATTTCTGAGATTTGATAGGGTCAAGCAGTTTGGTTTGTAAAATCCATTGACTTCGCCTAACTAAAGTTTTTGCATGCGATGTAGGAAAGTCCAATGTGCTTGTTCATCTTTCAGGCTTAATTTGTGTCCGCCCCACGCAAAATGACATATCCTTAGTCACAAATGTGACCTTGTCCAAGCGCGTTAACGCGGACGTGTTTGTCAAGTGTGAGCGTGTCATAAAACGTACTGTATCTGCAAGCCTATCGCAAAAGTTAACATGCCTCATAGCTAACAAATGTCCAAGCACATTTAGCAGGCCGCGGGGAGTTTTTAGCCCACATCATCTCACACCATGGTCTAACACATAAATGTCAGAGTTTTTTTGTGCAGTGAAGTGCTGATGGAAAATGAAAAATTTGGGTGGTGTTTGTATAAAATGAGTATTGAATGGCTCGGTGAGATGACTCAAAGTAAGTCTCCAAATCGAGTTGAGCAGTACATTTGTGATAGTTGTGGACAGTGCTGTGAAAAAATATTTGCCCCATTCCCTATTTCCAATATTTATTTGCATAGTATTTATCACACTTAAATGTTTCAAGTCGTCTAACTAATTTTAGCAGCTCTTAAAGACGACCAAGTAAATAAGAAACATTTGTAAATGATGGTTTTATTTATTAAGGTGGGGGAGGTCAAATCTATGAGGCCCTGTTTGAAAGAGTAATTAACCCCTGAACCTAATAAATGTTTTTGTCACCGTGTCAACAATAACTGATATTACGGCATGGAAAACTGGTTATTAGTGTTCAGAATTTTTTTAAATTAAATCATATCGGAGGGGTTTTGAGTATGAACTGCCTTTTTAGTTTCATACCACACTATCTGAATCTGATTTAAATCTGGACTTTGAGTTGGTCATTCCAAAACATGATTATTATTTCAACTGGAGGTAGACTTGCTTTTGTGTTTCAGATCGTTGTCCTCCTGCATAAACGGAGTCGTTTGAGCTTCAGGGCACAAACTGAAATGTTAGAACGTTAGCCTTCAGGGTTTTGTTGTAGACATTGTTGAAGCTGTCAAACATGACCACAATATTTAACTATTGTCAGGATCTTCACCTTTAACTACTATTATGTACTAAAATGTGGAGATGCCGAGCCCATTAATTCCATCTCACACTTATCTTTTTACAACCAAAACGTTTTTGACAGTTCTTCCCCCTTTATGGTAGAGGTTTGTGGGAAATTCTTTGCTGTTCTGGCATGACAGTGTCCAAATCAAACAAAGGTCCATAAGGTTTCTTTGAGTTTTGGTGTGGAAGAACGTAAGACTTTCAACCACACCAAACACCATAGAGCTGAACTAGTCACAGCAGAGATTAACATCACCTAGCTCAAGATTTGAAATGAATTGTGTTTCAAACAAAGTCCTTTAAATTAATTACTTGTCTTTGTCCTCATCCAGCCAAAAAGGAACTAGAGGGTGCAGATGAAAAGAAGCAGATGCAGAAGAAGAAAGTCAAGGAGCTGAAGGTTATTGATTCAAAGGCCTCACAAAACCTGTGTAAGTCCAAGTGTCCATACAGTTTCATCCTTGAACATATTCAAAGACATTATATTCCTGTACATACAAACGTAACTTTTCGTGCGTGTATCTGTAGCCATTTTTCTTGGATCATTCCGTCTTCCATATGAGGAAATCAAAAACTGCATCCTGGAAGTTAATGAGAAAGTCCTCACAGAGTCCATGGTTCAGGTACATTTTCCATTCTTATAACCAAAGCAACCATTTGAAATGAAAAAAAAAAAAAAAAAGAAACAATTGACACGCTTGTAGCCGTTCCTTTTTTAGCATGCAATATGCAGTGACAGGACACTTGCACATTTGAATAAGAACTAATGCAGGAGGAGTTGTATTAACACTTCTGCTATTTCCAAATTAACAGTAATCAATTCAACAATACTTATTATTGGTATTGTGCCGCTCTCCATTATACTGGGCGTTTGCCAAAATATTAAAACAACAAAAACAACAAAAGGTATCAGTTGTGTGGGGTTGTTTGTCTTGCTGTGTAGAACCTGATCAAACAGATGCCTGCACCAGAGCAGCTAAGTGTCCTAGGAGAGATGAAAGATGAATATGACGACTTGGCTGAGGCTGAACAATTTGGAGTGGTGGTAAGGAGGCCTGCAGTAATAAACAGAAAAGTGCTTTTTGTTGGGTACTTGTAAACGACAAGGCATATGCATGTGATGCCATATTAGACATAGAATATTATGATATGCTGATAATCAAGTAATACCCTTGTTGATATATTCGTCACAGTAATGTTTCAGCTTACAAAACAGATATTGTTTTGTTTAACTGTGGAAGATGTGTCTAATGGGCCCCCCCTGCTCCAAGTCATGCAAGCCCCCACACATCCATCACCCATGTCTTTTTCCAGATGTCTAGTGTGAAGCGGTTGGGACCACGGCTTCAGGCCATCCTGTTCAAGCTACAGTTTGAGGAGCAGTTGAACAACATTAAACCGGATGTGGTGTCTGTGACGGCAGCCTGTGAGGAGCTCAGGAAAAGTGCCTCCTTCGCCGAGCTGCTGCAGATCATCCTTTTTCTTGGCAATTATATGAATGCAGGCTCCCGCAATGGCAAGGCCTTTGGCTTTTCCATATCATACCTATGCAAGGTAAAAAAAATTAAAAAAAAGAAAGAAAAACAAGTGACTATAATGTACTAAAGTTCAGTTCAACACTCGATTGCTTTTCAATGTGTCCGCTTCTCAAATGTCTTTTTAGAAACCTACTACTGAAAAGATGTGATAATATAAAATGCTGCTTTTTTAAAAAAACATTTTTTTAATTCATTCATTTATTTTTTACTCAACTCTTAGTGGGCATCTTTAGCTGGGTGTTATGTCTCTTAAAGTGCTTTACATTCACAGTTCATATTAGTCTTGAAGGCTTTATAGATAAGAGGGATCCAGTTTAGAGGGAAGAAAATGCAGCCTAATTCAGTTTAAGAATTCTTTCGAGGTGAAAGCATGCCTATTGCGGTTTCACAAATGGAATCGGCTCATTCATTATACACTGCATACAAGTTCATTTAAAAATTATTTTCTATTTTACAAATGCGGTAGCACCAGTGACTGGTTAGGATCAATTTATCATTATCAGCTTTATGAATGGACTCTTAACTATATTTTCATCCAATCAGCTACGTGACACAAAAACGGCTGACCTGAAGCAGACACTGCTCCACTTTCTTGCTGATGTGTGCATGGAGCAGTACCCGCAAGTCATGAGCTTTCCTGATGAGCTCATTCATGTTGAGAAGGCCAGCAGAGGTACACTGGACATCAAAGTGATCTGTGTTGTTCTCCTTTTCCATTCATCACTTGAAACAAACACAACAAAATAATGAGCCATATGCATTAAAAAAAATTGTCATTTTTTTTTCTCATCATAGTGTCTGCAGAGACTCTTCAGAAAAATGTAGAAATGATGGGTCGTCAGATCAAGAACCTGGAGAAAGACATCGAAACCTTCCCTCCTGCACAAAATGACAAGGACCTATTTGTGGAGAAGATGTCGATATCCTTGTTATCTATTAGACTGTAATCATTCAGCAGTTTAATTAGCCCTGAAATTGTCATAAAAAGGTATGGGGATGGTTATTATGTTTTCCTTAATTCAGTGTGTTCACAATTTTATAAACGGTGCACGTGAACAGTATGAGAAGCTGGATCTGATGCTTAAAAATATGGAGAAGCAGTACAACGACCTGGGAGAATATTTTGTTTTCGACCCGAGAAAGATATCTGTGGAGGAGTTCTATGGGGATCTCAACAACTTTAAGAACATGTTCCAGGTGTGTTTTTATCCATACAAAGTGCCAATTGTGTTAACTGAACAAAGGAAGTGAGTTAACTTTTCTGTTTACATAAATTTGAAAGTCTTTTGATTCTGCATCAACTGTGTTTGAGGCTTGTGATTAACCTACCTGTACATCCTAGACTTGAAGTGTTGTTCCCCAAACCAATCTAATGTGTTTTAAAAATATTTTATTTCAAACAATCAGAGATATTCTATGTCGATATTTTTATATATATATATTGCAACATATAGGCTAATGTTGTTCACTGTCCTTCATCAGCAAGCAGTGAAGGATAATCAGAGGAGGAAGGAAGCAGAAGAAAAAATCAAAAGGGCCAAGCTTGCAAGGGAAAAGGCTGAGAGGGAAAAACAAGAGAAACTCAAGAAGAAACAGCTCCTGGACATCAACACAGGTGACTTTAGAAAGAATAACACACTGTCTTATCTTGTTATTTCGTCGATCCTCCAGTTGGGGGCAGTCAGAGTCCACACTTCACTTCAGGATTCTTGTGTGTGTCCATGTTTGTGTGAGAGTTTGACAGATCACAATTTAAAGACCACAGATAATCTAATGTGAATGACTTACTTTAAAAAGTATTAATAAAGCTTTTCAGAAAGCAAGTTCAAAGAGGGTACATTATAAGGAAATTACTTGACCTATTTCTAACTATTGCAAACAAGAAAGCTGCATTCACAATATGTTTTTATGACAAAAAAAAATCTAGTGTGCTAAAAATATGTACAGCCATAGTCATCCCTTTATCCACAGAAAGAATCCCCCTTGGCACATTCATACAGATACTCTTTCTCCCACTCTAATTGTGACCTAGTTTCAGTTCATTCTTTCTCCGTGGCTCCATTTGGGCATCTCCAAGGAGTCCATAATTCCTTATACACTAATGCCCGTGTCCATCTTTTTTATATAAATGCTGTGAATATCTGTGTGCACGTATTTGTTTTATAGACATTGTTCATAAACGGTGTCATCAAAAGTTCTATCGAGCTTCCCCTCACTTTAATATTAATATACATATATTAAAATAATATATTCAAATGTATTATATTAAAATATATGAATATATTAAGATTATGTATTTTTTCTATATATAAAATAGCATTTTGGTCATACATCTGCATAGGAAGTGTGTGATTTTGTGTGGTCCCCAGTAGCACTGATGGAAAATTGTGACCCCAACATTTAAAATGCCCTTCCCTGACCTATAGGATCCGCATGTGGTGTCATCTGTGCAATAGACATATGAGGCTAAGGTTTTATTGTTTAAAACAAGTGTATTAGTTTGCGTTGTGCCTCGATCTAGCATGTGAGTGGCAAATAATAGAGCTTGAAAAGTGTGTGTGCGTGCGTGCGTGTGAGTATGAAGGTTGGAGCTCATTTAAATACAGGTGGCATATTTGAATTCCTTGGGTCACCTAACCACCTCCCGCCCCTTGAATTTAACCACACACAAATATACACACCTGCTCTTTGTGCTGTATTTGTTTATAACCCTCATACTGGATGGCTACGACACAATGGTTGCTTTCAGCAATGACACATTCGCATGTTCCCTTTGTCCTTGTTTCCTTCTATTTTTTTTTATCCCTCTTGTCAACTATTGTAGTCTTATCTCATGAAATCACTGAATGTTCTTCTTTCACATTCACTCCCTATCTCTGTCTGCATAGCACCCCTGTTGTTGATTAAACCCTGGAAGGTCAGGTTGTGACTTTGGATTTGTTTAACAGTCAAATAGTAGTGAAGGCTGTGGATGATGGTTACCCCCCCCCCCCCCCCCACACACACACACACACCACATTTGTGCATGTGTATGTGTGTAGTATATCAGTCCTCTAAATTATATGTACTTAAAGCTGATGAAAATAACTTCAGATCATATGTGCACGTATCAGTACCAGGGAGAGTCCACAATATCGTCAGTGCGCTGACGTGGAACTTTCCACATGTGGGAAAAACAGTGGTCTCATCCCAACAATGCAAATGGGTTGTATCGTATTCCTGCAACTAGGTGTCAGTAGAATCTGCAAAAGCTACTGCATGGCTTTGAAAGGAAGGGGTGTGTGCATCTGTGACCTACACGCCTACTCAAATACTGGTGGGAACCACCGCTGGGGGTGCTCATGC